>NC_080379.1:69822230-70122230 GCF_014773155.1 Arachis stenosperma
GGAGAACTGAGTTCCAACATGGGACAACTAAGGGTGGAGCATCAAGAACACTCCATCATCCTCCATGAAATTAGAGAAGATCAAAGAATCATGAGAGAGGAGCAACAAAGACAAGGAAGAGACATTGAGGAGCTCAAGCACTCCATAGGATCTTCAAGAGGAAGAAAGAGCCGCCATCACTAAGGTGGACCCGTTCTTTAATCTCCTTGTTTTTTTATTTTTCTGTTTTTCGAAAATTTATGCTTTATGTTTATCCATGTTTGTGTCTTATGATCATTAGTGTCTTAGTGTCTATGCCTTAAAGTTATGAATGTCCTATGAATCCATCACCTTTCTTAAAAGAAAACTGTTTTTATTACAAAAGAACAAGAAGTACAGGATTTCGAATTCATCTTTAAAACTAGCTTAATTAGTTTGATGTGGTGACAATACTTTTTGTTTTCTGAATGTATGATTGAACAGTGCATATGTCTTTTGAATTTGTTGTTCATGAATGTTAAAATTGTTGGCTCTTGAAAGAATGATGAAAAAGGAGACATGTTATAGAGGATCTGAAAAATCATAAACATGATTCTTGAAGCAAGAAAAAGCAGTGAATACAAAAAAAAAAGAGAAAAAGAAGGAAAAAAAAAACGAAAAAAAAAAGGAGAAAGAAAAAAAAAGAAAGAAAAAGAAAGAAATAAAGTTGTGATCCAAGGCAAAAAGAGTGTGCTTAAGAATCCTGGACACCTCTAATTGGGGACTCTAGCAAAGCTGAGTCACAATCTGAAAAGGTTCACCCAATTATGTGTCTGTGGCATGTATGTATCCGGTGGTAATACTGGAAGACAGAGTGCTTTGGGCCACGGCCAAGACTCAATAAGTAGCTGTGTTCAAGAATCATCATACTTAACTAGGTGAATCAATAACATTATCTGGATTCTGAGTTCCTAAAGAAGCCAATCATTCTGAATTTCAAAGGATAAAGTGAGATGCCAAAACTGTTTGGAGGCAAAAAGCTACTAGTCCCGCTCATCTAATTTGGAGCTAAGTTTCATTGATAATTTGGAGTTATAGTATTCTCTTCTTTTTATCTTATTTGATTTTCAGTTGCTTGGGGACAAGCAACAATTTAAGTTTGGTGTTGTGATGAGCGGATAATTTGTACCCTTTTTGGCATTGTTTTTAGTATGTTTTTAGTATGATTTAGTTAGTTTTTAGTATACTTTTATTAGTTTTTAGTTAAAATTCACTTTTCTGGACTTTACTATGAGTTTGTGTGTTTTTCTGTGATTTCAGGTATTTTCTGGCTGAAATTGAGGGTCCTGAGCAAAAATCTGATTCAGAGACTGAAAAGGACTGCAGATGCTGTTGGATTCTGACCTCCCTACACTCGAAGTGGACTTTCTGGAGCTACGAAGCCCAATTGGCGCGCTCAACGCATTGGAAAGTAGACATCCTGGGCTTTCCAGAATATATAATAGTCCATACTTTGCCCAAGATTTGATGGCCCAAACCGGCGTAGCAATTCAGCCTCAGAAATTCCAGCGTTTAACGCTGGAACTGGCATAAAACTTGGAGTTAAACGCCCAAACTGGCATGAAAGCTGGCGTTTAACTCCAGAAAAGGTCTCTACACGAAAATGCTTCATTGCTCAGCCCAAGCACACACCAAGTGGGCCCGGAAGTGGATTTTTCGGTCATTTACTCATTTCTGTAACTTAGGTTACTAGTTACTATTAATAGGATCTTTGGACATTGTATCTGTACCTCATGACACTTTACACGTTTTCATTGTACACTTTCCATGGCATGAGTCTCTAAACCCCATGGTTGGGGGTGAGGAGCTCTGCTGTGTCTTGATGGATTAATGCAATTTCTACTGTTTCTTATTCAATCATGCTTGCTTCCATTCTAGATATCACTTGTTCTTAACCCGGATGAATGTGATGATCCGTGACACTCATCATATTCTCAACTATGAACGTGTGCCTGACAACCACCTCCGTTCTACCCTAGATTAAGTAGATATCTCTTGGATTCTTTAATCGGAATCTTTGTGGTAAAAGCTAGAACTGATGGCGGCATTCAAGAGATCCGGAAGGTCTAAACCTGTCTGTGGTATTCTGAGTAGGATTCGATGATTGGATGACTGTGACGTGCTTCAACTCCTAGCAGGCGGGGCGTTAGTGACAGACGCAAAAGAATCACTGGATTCTATTCGGCCTGACCGAGAACCGACAGCTGATTAGCCATATGCTGTGACAGAGATAGGAACATTTTCACTGAGAGGATGGGAGGTAGCCACTGACAACGGTGAAACCCTACATACAGCTTGCCATGGAAGGAGCCTTGCGTGTTTGATGAAGAAGACAGTAGGAAAGCAGAGATTCAGAAGATGGAGCATCTCCAAAGCCTCAACCTATTCTCCATTACTGAAAAACAAGTAACCAATTCATGTTCTTTTGCTTTTTGCAATCAATCCTGATAATTTCTGATATCCTGACTAAGATTTACAAGATAACCATAGCTTGCTTCAAGCCGACAATCTCCGTGGGATCGACCCTTGCTCACGCAAGGTATTACTTGGACGACCCAGTGCACTTGCTGGTTAGTTGTGCGGGATTGCAAAAGTGTTATTGCAATTTTGTGCACCAAGAAATCATCCAAATTTCTCATAGAAGGATCAACAAAAACCTCAACAAAGCTTTAATAGTGGTGGAAGAAACAAGCTCAGCAATAACAAGCCTTTTCCATCATCTTCTCAGCAACAGACAAAGAATTCTAAGCAGAGCCCCTCTAATTTAGCAAACTTAGTCTCTGATCTGTCAAAGGCCACTTTAAGTTTCATGAGTGAGACAAGATCCTCCATTAGAAATTTGGAGGCACAAGTGGGCCAGCTGAGTAAGAAAGTAACTGAAACTCCTCCTAGTACTCTCCCAAGCAATACTGAAGAGAATCCAAAAGGAGAGTGCAAGGCCATTGACATAGTCAATATGGCCGAATGCAAGGAGGAGGAGGAGGACGAAAATCCTAGTGAGGAAGACCTCCTGGGACGTCCTATGAGCAAGAAGGAGTCCCCTATTGAAGACCCAAAGGAATCTGAGGCTCTTATAGAGACCATAGGGATTCCACTAAATCTTCTTCTGCCATTCATAAGCTCTGAAGACTATTCTTCCTCTGAAGAGGATGAAGATGTAACTGGAGAGCAAGTTGCTTAATATCTAGGAGCTATCATGAAGCTGAATGCCAAGTTGTTTGGTAATGAGACGTGGGAAGGTGAACCTCCCTTGCTCATTAGTGAACTAGATACATGGGTTCAACAAACTTTACCTCAAAAGAGACAAGACCCTGGTAAATTCTCAATACCCTGTACCATAGGCACTGATGAGCGGATAATTTGTACGCTTTTTGGCATTGTTTTTAGTATGTTTTTAGTATAATTTAGTTAGTTTTTAGTATATTTTTATTAGTTTTTAATTAAAATTCACTTTTCTGGACTTTACTATGAGTTTGTGTGTTTTTCTGTGATTTCAGGTATTTTCTGGCTGAAATTGAGGGACTTGAGCAAAAATCTGATTCAGAGACTGAAAAGGACTGCAGATGTTGTTGGATTCTGACCTCCCTGCACTCGAAGTGGATTTTCTGGAGCTACAGAAGCCCAATTGGCGCGCTCTCAATGGCGTTACAAAGTAGACATCCTGGGCTTTCTAGCAATATATGATAGTCCATACTTTGCCCAAGATTTGATGGCCCAAACCGGCGTTCAAAGTCACCTTCAGAATTCCCAGCGTTAAACGCCGGAACTGTCACCAAAGTGGGAGTTAAACGCCCAAACTGGCACAAAAGCTGGCGTTTAACTCCAAGAGAAGTCTCTACACGAAAATGCTTCAATGCTCAGCCCAAGCACACACCAAGTGGGCCCGGAAGTGGATTTTTATGTCATTTACTCATCTTTGTAATTCTTAAGCTACTAGTTCCCTATAAATAGGACCTTTTGCTATTGTATTTTTCATCTTTTGATCACTTTAGATCTCTAGATATCTTTTGATCATGTTTTTATGATTGAACCCTCTTTGGGAGGCTGGCCTCACGGCCATGACTAGACCTTGTTCTTATGTATTTTCAACGGTGGAGTTTCTACACACCATAGATTAAGGTGTGGAGCTCTGCTGTACCTCGGGTATTAATGCAATTACTATTGTTCTTCTATTCAATTCAGCTTGTTCTTATTCCAAGATATTCATTCGCACTCAAGAACTTGATGAATATGATGATTATGTGACGCTCATCATCATTCTCACTTATGAACAAGTAACTGACAACCACTTCTGTTCTACAAGCAAACAAGGCTCTAATGTTTATCTCTTGGGTTCTTTAACCGGAATCTTCGTGGTATAAGCTAGAATTGATGGCGGCATTCAAGAGAATCCGGAAGGTCTAAACCTTGTCTATGGTATTCTGAGTAGGATTCAATGATTGAATGACTGTGACGAGCTTCAAACTCGCGATTGTGGGGCGTTAGTGACAGACGCAAAAGAATCACTGGATTCTATTCCGACATGATTGAGAACCGACAGCTGGATAGCCGTGCCGTGATAGGGTGCGTTGAACATTTCCACTGAGAGGATGGGAGGTAGCCACTGACAACGGTGAAACCCTTGCATACAGCTTGCCATGGAAAGAAGTAAGAAGGATTGGATGAAGACAGTAGGAAAGCAGAGAGACGGAAGGGACAAAGCATCTCCATTCGCTTATCTGAAATTCTCACCAATGAATTGCATAAGTATCTCTATCTTTATCTTTATGTTTTATTCGTATATCATCTATAACCATTTGATTCTGCCTGACTGAGATTTACAAGGTGACCATAGCTTGCTTCATACCAACAATCTCCGTGGGATCGACCCTTACTCGCGTAAGGTTTATTACTTGGACGACCCAGTGCACTTGCTGGTTAGTTGTGCGAAGTTGTGTTTATGCCATGGTATTGAGCACCAAGTCTTTGGGGCCATTACTAGGGATTATTTGAGTTGTAGTGATCACAATTTCGTGCACCAAGTTTTTGGCGCCGTTGCCGGGGATTGTTTCGTGTATGGACAACTGACGGTTCATCTTGTTGCTTAGATTAGGTATTTTTCTTCAGAGTTCTTAAGAATGAATTCTAGTGTTTCAAGGTGATGTTCTTATCATCACCAAAGCTGATTGATTCTCATCAATTTAGCTCTTGAATGCAATGTCCTGCTGAAGCTTGGCTATCCATGTCTAACTCCTATAGACTAAAGCTTTAGACTAACATTGCATGATTCCTGGAATTCTCATTAAGAATTTTGATACCTTTATTTTCTTTTTCCACTTAATTTTCGAAAAAAAAAATCCAAAAAAATTACAAAATCATAAAAACCAAAAATATTTTATGTTTCTTGTTTGAGTCTAGTGTCTTATTTTAAGTTTGGTGTCTTGCATGCATTGTTTATTTGATCTTGGTTCTATTTTCAAGTCAATAGTACAGGGAACTGAAGGTTCAGAACATGCAGCAGAGGAATTACACAGAAAAAGCTGGGCGTTCAAAACGCCCAGTGAAGAAGGACAGACTGGTGTTTAAATGCCAGCCAGGGTGCCTGGCTGGGCGTTTAACGCCCAAAAGGGTAGTGCATTGGGCGTTAAACGCCAGAATGTGCACCATTCTGGGCGTTTAACGCCAGGATGGCACAAGAGGGAAGATTTTGTTTTCAAATCAATTTTTTTTCAAGTTTTCAAAGTTTTTCAAAATCAAATCTTTTTCAAATCAAATCTTTTCAATCAAATCTTTTTCAAAATCAATTTCTTTCCCTTTTCAAAGATACTTGCTAACAATTAATGATTAGATTCAACATTTCAAGTATGTTGCCTTTTCTGTTGAGGAAGGTTTAATGTTTGAATCATATCTTTTCTTGTTAGGCAAGTCATTAATTTTTAAAATCAAATCTTTTTAAAATTGTTTTCAAATCATATCTTTTCAATCATATCTTTTTTTAAACCATAACTTTTCAATCATATCTTTTTCATCACATCTTTTTCAAAATAGTTTTCAATCATATCTTTTTAAATTCTCATTTCAAAATCTTTTTCAAAAATTACTTGATTTCTTTCCCACTCTTGGTTTTCGAAAATCAATTAAAGTTTTTCAAAATGTTTTTAAAATCTTTCACTTAATTTTCGAAAAATTTCTTCCTCTCTTCTCACATCCTTCTATTTATGGAGTACCACTCCTTCTCAATGCACAATTCGAACTCTATCTCACTAAGCTCGAATTCTTCTCCCTCTTCCTTCTATTTTTCTTTTTCTCTGACACCTCAAGGAATCTCTATACTGTGACATAGAGGATTCCATATTTTCTTGTTCTCTTCTCTTTCATATGAGCAGGAACAAAGACAAAGGCATTCTTGTTGAGGCTGACCCTGAACCTGAAAGGACCTTGAAGCGAAAGCTAAGAGAAGCTAAGGCACAACTCTCTGTAGAGGACCTAACAGGAATCTTCAAAGAAGAAGAACCCATGGCAGCCGAAAACAACAACAATGCGAACAATGCAAGGAAGGTGCTGGGTGACTTTACTGCACCTACTCCCGACTTCTATGGGAGAAGCATCTCTATCCCTGCCATTGGAGCAAACAACTTTGAGCTTAAACCTCAATTAGTTTCTCTAATGCAACAGAATTGCAAGTTCCATGGACTTCCATTGGAGGATCCTCATCAGTTTTTAGCTGAATTCTTGCAAATCTGTGACACTGTCAAGACCAATGGGGTTGACCCTGAGGTCTACAGACTAATGTTATTCCCTTTTGCTGTAAGAGACAGAGCTAGGACATGGTTGGACTCACAACCTAAAGAAAGCCTGAACTCTTGGGAAAAGCTAGTCAATGCCTTCTTGGCAAAGTTCTTTCCACCTCAAAAATTGAGTAAGCTTAGAGTGGAAGTCCAAACCTTCAGACAGAAGGAAGGAGAATCCCTCTATGAAGCTTGGGAAAGATACAAACAACTGATCAGAAAGTGTCCCTCTGACATGCTTTCTGAATGGAGCATCATAGGTATTTTCTATGATGGTCTCTCTGAACTATCCAAGATGTCTTTGGATAGCTCTGCTGGAGGATCTCTTCATTTGAAGAAGACGCCTGCAGAAGCTCAAGAGCTAATTGAAATGGTTGCAAATAACCAATTCATGTACACTTCTGAAAGGAATCCTGTGAATAATGGGACAAATCAGAAGAAAGGAGTTCTTGAAATTGATACTATGAATGCCATATTAGCTCAGAACAAGATATTGACTCAGCAAGTCAATTTGATTTCTCAAAGTCTGTCTGGAATGCAAAATGCACCTGGCAGTACTAAGGATGCTTCATCTGAAGAAGAAGCTTATGATCCTGAGAACCCTTCAATGGAAGAGGTGAATTACATGGGAGAACCCTATGAAAACACCTATAATTCTTCATGGAGAAATCATCCAAATCACTTATGGAAGGATCAACAGAGACCTCAACAAGGTTTCAACAACAATGGTGGAAGAAACAGGTTTAGCAATAGCAAGCCTTTTCCATCATCTTCTCAGCAACAGACAGAGAATTCTAAGCAGAACCACTCTGACTTAGCAACCATGGTCTCTGATCTAATCAAAACCACTCAAAGTTTCATGACTGAAACAAGGTCCTCCATTAGAAACTTGGAGGCACAAGTGGGACAGCTGAGCAAGAAAATTACTGAACTCCCTCCTAGTACTCTTCCAAGCAATACAGAAGAAAATCCAAAAGGAGAGTGCAAGGCCATCAATATGGCCGAATGTGGAGAGGTGGAAAAGGCAGTGAACGCCACTGAGGAAGACCTCAATGGACGTCCACTGGCCCCCAATGGGTTGCTCAATGAGGAACCATGGGAATCTGAGGCTCAAAATGAGACCATAGAGATTCCATTGGATTTACTTCTGCCATTCATGAGCTCTGATGAGTATTCTTCCTCTGAAGAGGATGAGTATATCACTGAAGAGCAAGTTTCTAAATACCTTGGAGCAATCATGAAGCTAAATGACAAGTTATTTGGTAATGAGACTTGGGAGGATGAACCCCCTTTGCTCACCAAAGAACTGGATGACTTGTCTAGGCAGAAATTACCTCAAAAGAGACAAGATCCTGGGAAGTTTTCAATACCTTGTACCATAGGCACCATGACCTTTAAGAAGGCTCTGTGTGACTTAGGGTCAAGTGTAAACCTCATGCCTCTCTCTGTAATGGAGAAGCTAGGGATCTCTGAGGTACAAGCTGCAAGAATCTCACTAGAGATGGCAGACAATTCAAAGAAACAAGCTTATGGACTTGTAGAGGATGTTCTGGTTAAGATTGAAGACCATTACGTCCCTGCTGATTTCATAGTCCTAGAGACTGGGAAGTGCATGGATGAATCCATCATCCTTGGCAGACCCTTCCTAGCCACAGCAAAGGCTGTGATTAATGTTGATAGAGGTGAACTGATCATTCAAGTGAATGAAGAATCCTTTGTGTTTAAGGCTCAAGGATATCCCTGTGTCACCATGGAGAGGAAGCATGAAGAGCTTCTCTCAAAGCAGAGTCAAACAGAGCCCCCACAGTCAAACTCTAAGTTTGGTGTTGGGAGGCCACAACCAAACTCTAAGTTTGGTGTTGAACCCCCACATTCAAACTCTAAGTTTGGTGTTGGGAGGTTCCAACATTGCTCTGAGTATCTGTGAGGCTCCATGAGAGCCCTCTGTCAAGCTACTGACATTAAAGAAGCGCTTGTTGGGAGGCAACCCAATGTTATATTTTATCTATTTTCCTTTGTTATTTTATGTTTTCTGTAGGTTGATGATCATGAGAAGTCACAAAATCAACTGAAAAAGCAAAAACAAAATGAAAAACAGGAAGAAAAACAGCACACCCTGGAGGAAGAACCTACTGGCGTTTAAACGCCAGTAAGGCTAGCAGATGGGCGTTTAACGCCCAGTCTGGCACCATTCTGGGCGTTTAACGCCAGAAAGGGGCACCAGACTGGCGTTAAACACCAGAAAAGGGCAAGCACTTGGCGTTAAACACCAGAAATGGGCACCAGCCCAGCGTTTAACGCCAGAATTGGCTCAAAACGCATTTTTGCATGCCATTTGGTGCAGGGATGACTTTTTCTTGACACCTCAGGATCTGTGGACCCCACAGGATCCCCACCAACCCCACCACCCTCTTTCTTCTTCACCCATTCACCAATCACCTCAACCACTCTTCCCCAAAAACCCTTCACCTATCAAATCCCATCTTTCTCTTCACCACTCACATCCATCCTTCATAAAATCCCACCTACCTTACCATTCAAATTCAAATCACTTTCCCTCCCAAACCCACCCATAATGGCCGAACCCTACCCCTCCCCTCACCCCTATATAAACCCATCTTCACTCCTTCATTTTCACACACCCTAAACACTACTTCTTCCCCCTTTGGCCGAACCACATAGCCTCCTCCATCTCCTCCATTTTCTTCTTCTTCTACTCTATTCTTTCTTCTTTTGCTCGAGGACGAGCAAACCTTTTAAGTTTGGTGTGGTAAAAGCGTTGCTTTTTGTTTTTTCATAACCATTTATGGCATCCAAGGCCGGAGAAACCTCTAGAAAGAGGAAAGGGAAGGCAAAAGCTTCCACCTCCGAGTCATGGGAGATGGAGAGATTCATCTCAAGGGTGCATCAAGACCACTTCTATGAAGTTGTGGCCTTGAAGAAGGTGATCCCCGAGGTCCCTTTCAAACTCAAAAAGAGTGAATATCCGGAGATCCGACATAAGATTCGAAGAAGAGGTTGGGAAGTTCTCATCAACCCCATTCAACAAGTCGGAATCTTAATGGTTCAAGAGTTCTATGCCAATGCATGGATCACCAAGAGCCATGATCAAAGTGTGAACCCGAACCCAAAGAATTGGCTTACAATGGTTCGGGGGAAATACTTAGATTTTAGTCCGGAAAATGTGAGGTTGGCATTCAACTTGCCCATGATGCAAGGAGATGAGCATCCTTACACAAGAAGGGTCAACTTTGATCAAAGGTTGGACCAAGTCCTCATAGACATTTGTGAAGAGGGCGCTCAATGGAAGAGAGATTCAAGAGGGAAGCCGATTCAACTGAGAAGGCATGACCTCAAGCCCGTGGCTAGGGGATGGTTGGAGTTTATCCAACAGTCAATCATTCCCACTAGCAACCGGTCTGAAGTTACTCTAGACCGGGCCATCATGATCCATAGCATCATGATTGGAGAAGAAGTAGAAGTTCATGAGGTTATAGCCCAAGAACTCTATAAGGTGGCAGACAAGTCCTCTACCTTGGCAAGGTTAGCCTTTCCTCATCTCATTTGTCACCTCTATTATTCAGTTGGAGTGTACATAGAAGGAGACATTCTCATTGATGAGGACAAGCCCATCACTAAGAAAAGGATGGAGCAAACAAGAGACCCCACTCATCATGAAATCCCTGAAATGCCTCAAGGGATGCACTTTCCTCCACAAAACTATTGGGAGCAACTAAATACCTCCCTAGGAGAATTGAGTTCCAACATGGGACAACTAAGGGTGGAGCACCAAGAACATTCCATCTTCCTCCATGAAATTAGAGAAGATCAAAGAATCATGAGAGAGGAGCAACAAAGGCAAGGAAGAGACATTGAGGAGCTCAAGCACTCCATAAGACCTTCAAGAGGAAGAACAAGCCGCCATCACTAAGGTGGACCCGTTCTTTAATCTCCTTGTTCTTTATTTTTCTATTTTTTGAATTTCTATGCTTATGTTATCCATGTTTGTGTCTTATGATCATTAGTGTCTATGCCTTAAAGTTATGAATGTCCTATGAATCCATCACCTTTCTTAAGAAAAATGTTCTTAAATGAAAAAGAGAAGAATTGCATGAATTTTAAATTTTATAACAGATTAATTATTTTGATGTGGTGGCAATACTTTTGTTTTCTGAATGTATGCTTGAAAAGTGCATATGTCTTTTGAATTTGTGGTTCATGAATGTTAAAATTGTTGGCTCTTGAAAGAATGATGAAAAAGGAGACATGTTACTGAGGATCTGAAAAATCATAAAAATGATTCTTGAAGCAAGAAAAAGCAGTGAATACAAAAAAAAAAGAAGCGAAAAAAAAGAAAAGAAGGTGAAAAACGAAAAAAAAGAGAAAGAGAAAAAGAAAGAAAAAGAAAGAAATAAAATTGTGACCCAAGGCAAAAAGAGTGTGCTTAAGAACCCTGGACACCTCTAATTGGGGACTCTAGCAAAGCTGAGTCACAATCTGAAAAGGTTCACCCAATTATGTGTCTGTGGCATGTATGTATCCGGTGGTAATACTGGAAGACAGAGTGCTTTGGGCCACGGCCAAGACTCAATAAGTAGCTGTGTTCAAGAATCATCATACTTAACTAGGAGAATCAATAACACTATCTGGATTCTGAGTTCCTAAAGAAGCCAATCATTCTGAATTTCAAAGGATAAAGTGAGATGCCAAAACTATTCAGAGGCAAAAAGCTAAAAGCCCCGCTCATCTAATTAATACTGATCTTCATAGATGTTTTTGGAATTCATTGCATATTCTCTTCTTTTTATCTTATTTGATTTTCAGTTGCTTGAGGACAAGCAACAATTTAAGTTTGGTGTTGTGATGAGCGGATAATTTGTACGCTTTTTGGCATTGTTTTTAGTATGTTTTTAGTATAATTTAGTTAGTTTTTAGTATATTTTTATTAGTTTTTAATTAAAATTCACTTTTCTGGACTTTACTATGAGTTTGTGTGTTTTTCTGTGATTTCAGGTATTTTCTGGCTGAAATTGAGGGACTTGAGCAAAAATCTGATTCAGAGACTGAAAAGGACTGCAGATGCTGTTGGATTCTGACCTCCCTGCACTCGAAGTAGATTTTCTGGAGCTACAGAAGCCCAATTGGCGCGCTCTCAATGGCGTTGGAAATTAGACATCCTGGGCTTTCCAGAAATATATGATAGTCCATACTTTGCCCAAGATTTGATGGCCCAAACCGGCGTTCAAAGTCACCTTCAGAATTCCCAGCGTTAAACGCCGGAACTGGCACCAAAGTGGGAGTTAAACGCCCAAACTGGCACAAAAGCTGGCGTTTAACTCCAAGAGAAGTCTCTACACGAAAATGCTTCAATGCTCAGCCCAAGCACACACCAAGTGGGCCCGGAAGTGGATTTTTATGTCATTTACTCATCTTTGTAATTCTTAAGCTACTAGTTCCCTATAAATAGGACCTTTTGCTATTGTATTTTTCATCTTTTGATCACTTTAGATCTCTAGATATCTTTTGATCATGTTTTTATGATTGAACCCTCTTTGGGAGGCTGGCCTCACGGCTATGCCTAGACCTTGTTCTTATGTATTTTCAACGGTGGAGTTTCTACACACCATAGATTAAGGTGTGGAGCTCTGCTGTACCTCGAGTATTAATGCAATTACTATTGTTCTTCTATTCAATTCAGCTTGTTCTTATTTCAAGATATTCATTCGCACTCAAGAACTTGATGAATATGATGATTATGTGACGCTCATCATCATTCTCACTTATGAACAAGTGACTAACAACCACTTCTGTTCTACAAGCAAACAAGGCTCTAATGGTTATCTCTTGGGTTCTTTAACCGGAATCTTCGTGGTATAAGCTAGAATTGATGGCGGCATTCAAGAGAATCTGGAAGGTCTAAACCTTGTCTGTGGTATTCTGAGTAGGATTCAATGATTGAATGACTGTGACGAGCTTCAAACTCGCGATTGTGGGGTGTTAGTGACAGACGCAAAAGAATCACTGGATTCTATTCCGACATGATCGAGAACCGACAGCTGGATAGCCGTGCCATGACAGGGTGCGTTGAACATTTCCACTGAGAGGATGGGAGGTAGCCACTGACAACGGTGAAACCCTTGCATACAGCTTGCCATGGAAAGGAGTAAGAAGGATTGGATGAAGACAGTAGGAAAGCAGAGAGACGGAAGGGACAAAGCATCTCCATTCGCTTATCTGAAATTCTCACCAATGAATTGCATAAGTATCTCTATCTTTATCTTTATGTTTTATTCGTATATCATCTATAACCATTTGATTCTGCCTGACTGAGATTTACAAGGTGACCATAGCTTGCTTCATACCAACAATCTCCGTGGGATCGACCCTTACTCGCGTAAGGTTTATTACTTGGACGACCCAGTGCACTTGCTGGTTAGTTGTGCGAAGTTGTGTTTATGCCATGGTATTGAGCACCAAGTCTTTGGGGCCATTACTAGGGATTATTTGAGTTGTAGTGATCACAATTTCGTGCACCAGGCACCATGACCTTTAACAAGGCTCTGTGTGACCTAGGGTCAGGCATAAACCTTATGCCACTCTCTGTAATGGAGAAACTGGGGATCATTGAGGTACAGCTTGCCATATTCTCTTTACAAATGGCAGACAAGTTAGTAAGACAAGCTTATGGATTGGTAGAGGACGTGTTAGTAAAGGTTAAAGGCCTTTACATCCTTGCTGATTTCATAATCTTAGACACTAGAAAGGAGGAGGATGAATGCATCATCCTTGGAAGACCTTTCCTAGCCACAACAGAAGCTGTGATAGATGTTAACAGAGGAGAATTAGTCCTTCAATTGAATGGGGACTACCTTGTGTTTAAGGCACACAGCTATCCTTCTGTAACAAGGGAGAGTAACCATGCAGAGCTTCTCTCAGTACAGAGTCAAACAGAGCCCCCACAATCAAACTCTAAGTTTGGTGTTGGAAGGCCACAACCAAACTCTAAGTTTGGTGTTGAATCCCCACAACCAAACTCTAAGTTTGCTGTTGGGACTATACAACATTGACCTGATCACATGTGAGGCTCCATGAAAGCCTGGTGTCAAGCTATTGACATTAAAGAAGCGCTTATTGAGAGGCAACCCAATTTTTATTTATCTAATTTTAATTTTATTTTATTGTTATTTTGTGTTTTATTAGGTTCATGATCATGTGGAGTCACAAAAAAATTATTAAAATTAAAAATAGAATAAAAAACAGCAGAAGAAAAATCACACCCTGGAGGAAGGACTTACTGGCGTTTAAACGCTAGTAAGGTGCATCTGGCTGGTGTTCAACGCCAGAACAGAGCATGGATCTGGCGCTGAATGCCAGAAACAAGCAACATCCTGGCGTTTAGATGCCAGGAATGTGCCCTGAGGAAAGCTGGCGCTGAACGCCAGTAACAAGCATGGAACTGGCGTTCAACGGCAGAAACATGCTGCATATGGGCGTTGAACGCCAGAACGTGCATCACTTCGGCGTTTAAACACTAGAATGGTATGCTAAGGCCTTTTACATGCCTAATTGGTGCAGGGATGTAAATCCTTGACACTTCAGGATCTGTGGACCCCACAGGATCATCTCAGGATCTGTGGACCCCACAGGATCCCCACCTAACATATTCCCACCTTACCTCCTAACTAATCCTATAACACACTTTCCCAAAAACCCTTCACCAATCACCTCAATCTCTCTTCCCAATTACCCCCTTCACCACTCACATCCATCCACTCTTCCCCATAAACCCCACCTACCTTCAAAATTCAAAAATCTTTCCCACCCAAACCCACCCTAAATGGCCGAACCTACCTTCTCCCCCTCCCTATATATACCCCTCCATTCTACTTCATTTTCACACAACACAACCCCCTGTTCTATACTTTGGCCGAATACACCTCCCCTTCTCCTCCATATTTTCTTCTTCTTCTTCTTCTTTTCTTTCTTCTCTTGATCGAGGGCGAGCAATATTTTAAGTTTGGTGTGGTAAAAGCATAAGCTTTTTGTTTTTCCATTACCATTGATGCCACCTAAGGCCGGAGAATCCTCTAGAAAAAGGAAAGGGAAGACAAAAGCTTCCACCTCCGAGTCATGGGAGATGGAAAGATTCATCTCCAAAGCCCATCACTAAGAAAAGGATGGAGCAAACAAGAGAGCCCACTCATGGAATCCAAGAGACGCATAAGGAAGCTCATCACCAAGAAATCCTGGAGATGCCTCAAGGGATGCACTTTCCTCCTAACAACTATTGGGAACAACTCAACACTTCCCTAGAAGATTTGAGTTACAATGTGGAACAATTAAGGGTGGAACATCAAGAGCATTCCATCATTCTCCATGAAATAAGAGAAGATCAAAGAGCAATGAGGGAGGAGAAATAAAGGCAAGGAAGGGACATAGAAGAGCTTAAGGACATCATTGGTCCTTCAAGAAGAAGACACCACTAAGGTGGACTCATTCCTTGTTCTTATTGTTTTCTGTTTTTCGGTTTTTATGCTTATTATGCCATCTATATTTGTGTCTCTACTTCATGATCATTAGTGTTTAGTAACTATGTCTTAAAGTTATAAATAAATTCCATGAATCCTTCACCTCTCCTAAAAGAAAAAGGTTTTTAATTCAAAAGAACAAGAAGTACATGAATTTCGAATTCATCCTTGAATTTAGTTTAATTATATTGATGTGGTGACAATACTTTTTGTTTTCTGAATGAATGATTAAACAGTGCATATTTTTTATCTTGTTGTTTATGAATGTTAAAATTGTTGGCTCTTGAAAGAATGATGAACAAAGAGAAATGTTATTGATAATCTGAAAAATCATGAACTTGATTCTTGAAGCAAGAACAAGCAGTGAAGAACAAAGCTTGCGAAAAAAAATATTTTGCGAAAAAAAAATAGAAAGAAAAATAAAAAGCAAGCAGAAAAAGCCAATAGCCCTTAAAACCAAAAGGCAAGGGTAAAAAGGATCCAAGGCTTTGAGCATCAATGGATAGGAGGGCCCAAGGAACTAAAATCCAGGCCTAAGCGGCTAAATCAAGCTGTCCCTAACCATGTGCTTGTGGCATGCAGGTCCAAGTGAAAAGCTTGAGACTCAGTGGTTAAAGTCGTGATCCAAAGCAAAAAGAGTGTGCTTAAGAGCTCTGGACACCTCTAACTGGGGACTCTAGCAAAGCTAAGTCACAATTTGAAAAGGTTCACCCAGTCATGTGTCTGTTGCATTTATGTATCCGGTGGTAATACCGGAAAACAAAGTGCTTAGGGCCACGGCCAAGACTCATAAAAGTAGCTGTGTTCAAGAATCAACATACTTAACTAGGAAAATCAATAACACTATTCGAAATTCTAAGTTCCTAGAGAAGCTAATCATTCTAAACTTCAAAGGAAAGAGTGAGATGCCAAAACTGTTCAGAAGCAAAAAGCTACAAGTCCCACTCATCTAATTAGAACTAATATTCATTGATATTTTGGAATTTATAGTATGTTCTGTTCTTTTTATCCTAATTGATTTTCAGTTGCTTGGGGACAAACAACAATTTAAGTTTGGTGTTGTGATGAGCGGATAATTTATATGCTTTTTGGCATTGTTTTTAGGTAGTTTTTAGTATGATCTAGTTACTTTTAGGGATGTTTTCATTAGTTTTTATGAAAAATTCACATTTCTGGACTTTACTATGAGTTTGTGTGTTTTTTTATGATTTCAGATATTTTCTGGCTGAAATTGAGGGACATGAGCAAAACTCTGATAGGAGTGATGATTTGATTTTTGACGGTTTAGAATTTCACAAATGAATTCTCGTTGCAAGTATAGTTTCTAAACCAACAATAATCCTTTCATACAAAAGATTGTTTGTCACAAGTAACAAACCCCTAAAATTAATAACCGAAGTATTCAAACCTCGGGTCGTTCTCCCTAGGAATTACAATAAAGTGTCTTGTTATTGGGTTGAGTTGTTTTGGGGTTTTGATAAGAGGCATGAAAGTAAATGGCAATGAAAATAAACTAACAACTATACAAGGCTCTTGGCAAGGTATGAAAATTAGAAGTCCTATCCTAGTTATCCTTCTCAATTGTGATGAGAATTGTTCATTGCTACCACTTAGTTAACCCTTACTAAATAAAGAAAAGTCAAGTGGATGAATTGACTTGAGCCACAAGTTCTAGCCAACTCCCAAGGAAAGACTAGCTTTAGTGCACTCCAAACCAATTAGCAATCTCTCCAATTATCAATCAACAAAGGAATTAGATAACTCAAGTGTCACTAATTACTCTACCTAGGCCAATAGGAACAAAATCTACACTAAAACTAAAAGAGACATTTCAACAAACACATAAAGTGCAATAGAAGTAAACATTATTAAATGCAAGAATTAAAGGAATCTATAACTATAAAAATAAGAGATCAACAATAGAAGAGCAAAGAAGACACATTTAGTATGAATTACCTCTTATTGAATTGGAAGAATGTAGAAGGAACAATACTAGATCTACAACAAAATATAAGAACAACATAAAGGAAATTACAACAAAAGAGTAGAAGAAGATGAATGTAGCAACAAAGAATTGAAAGGTAGAAGAAGATGAAAGCATGAATTAAAATCTAGATCTAAGATTATTGAAATAAACCTAATCCTAATTCTAGAGAGAAGTGAGAGCTTCTCTCTCTAGAAACTAACTCTAACTACTAAACTAAAACTAATGATGACAAGTCTCTCGATTCCCCTTCAATACTTGGCTTAAATAGCATCAGAAATGAGTTGGATTCGGTCCACAAGGCTTGAGAATTTGCTGGCCCACGGATTGCATTAAGTGAACCAGGTGGCACAACAATGCGTACGCGTATAGTGCGCATACGCATCTCTATCTGCAGTGCAACTAGGGCAAATCTTATATTATTGCGAAGCCCCGGATGTTAGCTTTCTAACCCAATTGAAACCGCATCATTTGGACCTCTGTAGCTCAAGTTATGGTCGTTTAAGTGCGAAGAGGTCGGCTTGACAGCTTTCCGGTTCTTTCATTTCTTCATGAGTTCTCCAACTTTTCATGATTTCTTTCTTCATTCCCTTGATCCAATCTTTGCCTCCTAAACCTTAAATCACTTAACAAACATATCAAGGCATATAATGGAATCAAGGTGAATTAAATTTATTTATTTTAAGACCTAAAAAGCATGTTTTCACTCTTAAGCACAATTAAGGGAGAAGTTATAAAACCATGCTATTTCATTGAATAAATGTGGGTAAAAGGTCATAAAATCCCCAAAAATCAATACAAGATAAACCCTACAAATGGGGTTTATCAACCTCCCCACACTTAAACCAAGCATGTTCTCATGCTTAAACCAAGAGAAAGCAAAGGGATCAACATTTATTCAATGAAAACTAACTAAATGCAATCTACCTATATACAACTATCTAAATGAATGCGCTTGCTTGGCTAAAATAAATCAATTCCCAAGAAGCATATATGCACAAGGGCTAAGGATTAGCAAGTCTAATCCACAATTGATTTGAGTTATTAAATATTTTTACAAACTTGCATGAAAAGTGATACTTATAGATGGAAACATGTAATTGAGCATCAAACCCTCACCGGATGTGTTTGCACTCCATTCGCTCAATTTTTTAGGGTTGATTCACTCAATTCTCCCCTAATCATGCTTTCCAAGATTTGTTTTTCTTCTAACAATCAACAAATATTCCATGCATGCATACAAGTATCATGAGGTCTTTTCTTTAGGTTGTAATGGGGCTAGGGTCAAGGTAGGATGCATATTTGGTTAAGTGGGCTTGAAATTTGAATCTTTGATAAGCTTAAACTTTCCACCTAACCTATGACATCCTATTCAATTAAGTTCTAACCTAACTACCCATTTTTCACTTTTTCACATACTCATGTATTTCCTTTTCATTTCACAACACTTATGTGATGACGGGTCATCATATACCCATTTTTCAAGATAATTTCACTTGTTTTATTAGCCTTTATGCACTTTCTTGTATCTTAAGTAAGTAATTTGGAATGAAAATGCATAACTTCTCTAAATCAAACAACCACCATTAAATTGATGCTAATTCATGAGGTTTAAGCTAAATTTAATTGATTTTTAATTGATTTATAAGCCTTGTGAATTTAGTGATACTTTGATTGGTTGTTTTGATTATTTGAAGGTGAAGAAAAGAAGAAAAGAGGAAGCGTGGCTTAAGAAAGCGTGGCCCAAGAGACAAGAAGTGTGGCGCATGGAAGGGAGGAAGCAAACATTGCCCTCCACAAGGGCACACTGCCCTTCAGGAGAGCAACATTATTAGCCAAACCTTGAAAAGCATCACTGCCCTACCCACAACAAGAGCAGCATCTTGGGATGCACGGCCAGCGCACCAAACACACACGCACCAAGGGAGCTTTGGCACAGCAAGCACGCACGGACAGCAGAATCTGGCGCACCATGAAAACTCTGCCCTGCCCTCCACAAGGGCAGGGCAGCATCCTGCAGCACCACACACACCCAACTCGCACGCACAAGGCCGCACGCACCATTTCCTGCCCTGCCCTCCACAAGGGCAGGGCAGCCTCCTGGGAGCTACTTTCTCATGGGCTGAAATTGGATTAAAAATCAAATTAAATTCATTTCTTCACCAAATCAAAAGCCCATCCAAATTCCAAAATCCAAGAATAGAAAGTGTATAATTGTTGCAATTTAAATTTCCCTTGTTTAAATTCTGAAATCCCAGTCCTCAAATTCCTTTTCCATTTAAGCAATTTATATTTCTTGCACTTTAAGTTACTGCAATTTACATTTCTTGCACTTTAAGTTTCAGTCATTTAATTTCTTGTTCTTTAAGATTCAGCTCTTTTACTTTCAGTTCTATTTAATTTTTGCAATTCTTCCCTCCCCCTTTATATTTTCTGTAATTTACTTATTGTTGGATACAAAATCACTCAACCAAAACTTGATTCGCTTGACTAAATCAACTACTAAACTAAAATTGCTCAATCCTTCAATCCTTGTGGGATCGACCTCACTCCCGTGAGTTTTATTACTTGATGCGACCCGGTACACTTGCCGGTGAGTTTTGTGTTGGATCGTTTTCCACACATCAAGTTTTTGGCGCTGTTGCCGGGTATTGAAATAGATTGACAATGATTACGTGAAGTGGAGATCTAGATCAAGCACTTTTTCTTTATTTTTAACTAACACACTAACTGTTTGAATTTTTGCTTAAACTGACTAAAACTTCGCTCTAGCAATAGATTAAAGTTTCACTGGTTTTCTGGATCTGTGTGTTTCTTATTGTGTGTTTGTATGTCAGGTACAGGAAGAGCTTCCCCTATTCTCTCTGAAATTGACCAAAGAACTCTTCAAAGAATAAGAAGAGCTGAAAGAGGGAAGAACGTTATTGGAGAGGAAGAATCTGAGGAGGAATTCCAAGAAATGGAAGGAGATCCATCAAATCCCAATCAACCAGAAGGAGGGGCCAACAACAACCCACAACAAAGAAGAGTACTGGCTTCCTACACATTTGCAAATGCTAGACATTGTGGGAGTAGCATTCTTACCCCTAATGTCAATGCAAACAACTTTGAACTAAAGGCACAACTCATCACATTGGTCCAAAACAACTGCTCTTTTGGAGGAGGACCATTGGAGGACCCGAATCAACATTTATCTACCTTCTTAAGGATTTGTGACACTGTCAAAACCAATGGTGTGCCTCCTGACAGTTACAAGTTGCTGCTCTTTCCATTCTCTCTCAGGGACAAAGCCACTCAATGGCTAGAAACATTCCCAAAGGAAAGCATCAACACTTGGGATGATTTGGTGAGCAAGTTTCTTGCCAAATGTTATCCCCCTCAAAGGATCATAAGATTGAAGACTGAGGTGCAGACATTCACTCAAATGGAGGCTGAAAATTTATATGAAGCATGGGAAAGATATAAGGCACTGCTGAGGAAATGTCCACCAGAGATGTTCACTGAGTGGGACAAGCTGCAGAACTTCTATGAAGGACTTACTCTGAAAGCTCAAGAAGCACTTGATCATTCAGTTGGAGGCTCATTACAACTCATGAAAACTACAGAGGAAGCTCAAAATCTCATTGATATGGTGGCTAACAACCAATATTTCTTTGCTCACCAAAGGCAACGTCAACCATCACAAAGAAGAGTAGTAATGGAGCTGGAAGGGGTGGATTCAATCTTAGCTCAAAACAAAATGATGCAGCAGCAAATTCAGCAACAATTTGAGCAAATGGCCAAAAGAATTGATGGCCTGCAAGTAGCATCAGTGAGTACCACAAGCCAACCATCAACCACATGGGTGCAAAATGAAGAAATTCAAGAGGAGCAACAGCAAGAGCAAGTTCAATACATGCACAACCAAAATCCCGGAACAAATGAAGTCTATGGTGACACCTACAATCCATCTTGGAAAAACCATCCCAACCTCAGGTGGGGAGACAACCACAACCAGAACCAACAACCATGGCAAAGAAACTCAAATCAAAACAATTGGAAAAGCACAAACCACAACAACCAGCCAAACACTAACCAGAACACATACAGAAAACCACAAAACACTTACCCCAACTCAAACCATTATCCACCCAATAACCAACCAACTAACCAAAACACCTACCATCATCCATCAACACCCCAAAACCAACCAATTTCACAAGAATCTCAGAGGATTACTAATCTAGAGATGCTCATGGAGAAGATGATGAAGAACCAAGAACTGACAACAAAGAACCAAGAAGCTTCCATGAAGAACTTAGAAAGACAGATTGGACAAATCTCCAAGCAGATTTCTATTGAGAGACCTTCAAGCTCACTACCAAGTGACACCATTCCTAACCCAAAAGAAGAATGAAAAGTCGTGCAATTAAGGAGTGGAAAGACATTGGTAGATGGCAACCAAGGAGCAACCAAGAAACTTATGGAGACTGACAAAGAGCCAACAGAAAAAGATGGAGCTAACAACAAGGACATAACAAGCAAGAATGTCCCAAAAAAGCTCACAGAAGAAAACAACCAACCAAAGAACTTAAAGAAGGGAAAGCAGATCATGGAAGAACCAAATTCAAAACAGCAGCAAGTGGAAAAGAGTCCTACACCTTCACTACCTTATCCACAGAGATTCCAAAAAGAAGCAAAGGATCAACATTTCCACAAATTCCTTGAGACTTTCAAGAAGCTGGAAATCAACATACCTTTGGCTGAGGCATTGGAGCAAATGCCTCTATATGCCAAGTTCTTAAAGGAGCTCATCAATAAGAAAAGAAGTTGGAATGAGAAGGAGACTGTAATGCTCAGTGAAGAATGCAGTGCACTAATCAAAAAGGGGCTCCCTCCCAAGCTTGAAGATCCTGGAGGTTTCTTCCTACCTTGCACTATTGGAAGCCTATTCATCAACAAGGGGATGTGTGACTTACGAGCAAGTATAAATCTAATTCCATCTTCCTTAGTGAAAAAGCTTGGCATAGGAGAGGTGAAACCAATACAGATGTCCTTGGAATTGGTGGACCAATCAGTGGTATATCCTAAAGGGTTGATTGAGAACCTTTTAGTTAAGGTTGACAAGTTCATCTTTCCTGCAGACTTTGTGATCCTAGATTCAGCAGAGAATGAGAATGACTCCATAATACTTGGTCGACCATTTTTGGCCACTGCTAGAGCCATTGTAGACATAGAGCAGGGAGAGCTAACCCTCAGGATGCATGAAGAGAGCATCACCTTGAAAGTGTTTCCAGAATCACAAAGTAATGAAGAAACAAGCAAGACAAGTGACTGTCTTCCAAGGCAAGCAACCAACAACACAGTAGAACAGAAGAGTGAGCAGGTACAAGGAGGGGAAGGAATTCAAAAAGAGGCCGGGATGATAAACAAAAAGGGAGGAATCACAACTCGAGTCACTGTCAAAGGAGACAGATCAACAAGAAAGAAAAAGAAGAAAAATAAGAAGAAGGCTTACAAAGGGTGGAAGAATAAAAAAATTCCAACAGAAGGATTTTCCAAAGGTGACAAAGTACAATTAGTATATCAACAGCTGGGAACAGAGGATCATTACACTGTCAACCAAGTACTCTCTCTTGAGCACATTGAAATTGAGCATCGAGGCACACAGAGAAAGCTTACAGTGAGAGGGGACAAGTTGAGACATCAGCAGCATCAACCACCTTAAAGGGAGTTCAATGTCAAGCTAGTGACAATAAAAGAGCGCTTCATGGGAGGCAACCCATGATTTAAGATTCCGGTCCTTTCTTTTATTCAATAAGCTATGATTACCTGAGCATGATTTTGAACGTTCATATAAAATGCATACATTGTTTTGAAGCATATGTCAAACTTCTAAGTTTGGTGTGCCTTAGTTTATTTTTCAAAAAAGGGGTTTATTCTTAGAACATATGCATAATCCTTTTAATGAAGCATATGACCAAACACTAAGTTTGGTGTCTGCATGTGTAACAATGTTCAGAAGATCATTTCCTACTCATGAAGTCAAAATCATACAGAAGGAGATCATGCATCATTATATTTTGTTTCTTTAAAACAAAAAAACAAAATATATATATATATATATATCAATTGTAAAGAATTTACTGCATTGCTAAGCTATCTTCTCAGTAAGAGATAAGTTTGGTGTTCACCAACCTTTAGCAATTCTAATTAAGAGACACAATTAATCAGTTATGAAAAAGAAACAAAAATATTTTTCTTCTTTATTGCAATTCACTTACCAACGTATACATTCATATCCTAAGGCTAGCTGTTTTGGTTTATTCAGGAGAAAGAGATTGAGACAAATTCAAGGAGGGGCCACGGCTAGGACAAGCTAAGTGAGGAGTGGTCACATGTGCCTAGAAAAGCGTGCTCCTTGGGAAGCAAAATTTGCATGCATGCATCATCGAACACCTAAATGCATGCAACCAATGAGAAGAGAATCCTCGTCAAAGCCTCAACAATGCATGCAGACCGTTCAATCCATGAACCTTTTGTATGATCAACTCAATCTCAACCTTTCATGAGCACCAACGAACTCCTTCCTTATTCATTATGGTTTTGTTGGAAAGTCTGAAGAATTTGCCTATAAATAGTCGTTAGCACTAAATGGTTTACACACACATTCAAGCTACTTTCACTTGTAAGCCATAATCCCCTCTATTCCCAAAACTAAAACCAACAATTCCCTTATCTTACACAACAAAACCGAGCATCATCCCAAACACAACACATCTTTCCTCTATTCTCACTTTTCCCTTCTTCTCACCTCAAACCCAATGGCCTCCTCGAGTTTAAAAAGGAGGCCGGAAAAGGAACCAATGGTGACCGAGCCTCCATCATATGATGCAAAAAAATTTAGGTCCCAATTCCATGAAGGGAGATATCATAGGTTCATGAAGACAAAGAATGTCATCTATGAGAAGGGCCTTGAGTTGAGGGACGGGGAATACCCCATCATAAGGCAAATCACTAAAGAAAGAAGGTGGAAACTTTTATGTGCTCCTCTTGTTGACATCAGTGCAGTCATGATCAGGGAATTCTATGCAAATGCTGTAAAAGAGAACAAAGATAGTGTCCCCTATACAAGTTATGTCAGAGGAGTTGAAGTGAATTTCAGTCCAGCAGCCATCACAAGGGCCCTGAAGTTAAAAACCATAACTTATGCAGAGCCTAGTTATGAGACCAGATTGCAGATGGAAAACAATCCTGATGAGATCTTGCAAGGGTTATGTATGGAAGACACAGACTAGGAAAGAGATTCAAATGGTATCCCAAGCCACTTGAAGAAAATAAACCTCACTCCTGTGGCCAAGGGATGGTATGAAATAGTAAGGAGATCTATCCTTCCTACTGGAAACGCTTCTTGGGTCACAATCAAATGAGCACTCTTGACATACTGCATCCTACATGGAGGTGAAATCAACCTCGCACAACTCATATCCGACAGTATTGAAGAGATGGCCAACAGCACAAGCAAATCAAGCGGTCTTGGGCATCCAAGTACAATTCTCAGACTGTGCGATAAAGCTGGAGTAATCTTTGAAGATGAGGACACAGAAAAAGTGAAAAAAGGGAAAGGAATCACCAAGAGGAGCATGGAAGGGTTGAATGAAGAAGATGATCAAGAGGGAGTGGTAGCTCCCAGACAAAGAAGATCTCAAAGAGAGGGAGAACAAGAGCAAGCTCATGGTGCCATAGACATGAGCCAGCTACACAGAGCAATTGAAGAGCTATCTCAACAACTCATGCAGACTCAGCAAGAGCAAAATCAAGGGCGCCAAGAGCAATATCTAGAGCCCCATCCAGAGTTTAGGGAGCAATATTTGAGGGATAAAGAGGAGCGAGAAGCTTGGCAGCGTCAAATGGAGGAGAAGCAAGAGAGATGGCAACAACAAATGATGACTCAGCAGCAAGAATTTCAAGCACAAATTCTTGAAGGACAAAAAGAGCAATACAAAGAATTCAAAGAATCATATGATAAGCTGTACTTTAGTCAAGCTAAAGCAGGGGAATATAGTCACAACCTATATCAATGGAAGAATATTCATCACACCATGGGAGAAGTTAGATATGCACAAAGAATGGAGAGTGATGAAAACATACAAGCAAGGTTGGAGTACCTGACCCATAATTTGCCAGTACTCAATCCACAGATCAAGCCATTTGAGCAATGCCCTGAATTTGGAGCCAAGCAACAAGCAAGGTCTCATCACTATACGGAGGTAACTTTTAAAAGATTGGAAGAAGTTGGGCTCTCAGGACTCTTAGATTCTGTCTGGGATAGAAGATGTCCTGGTGAAGAGATCCGAGACTATTCCAAGCTAGGGAAGAGAAAGAAGAAAAAGGGATAATCAAGCAGCAGCCACAACCATTAGAAGGTGGCAAAGTTCTTTCATACCTCTTCTTTCATACTTCTAATAAGGAGAAGCATGTCTGAAACATGATATGCCTCCACTGTTTATTTCATTTTTATTTCATTTTCTTGTACTTTTCCCTGTTCAATAAGTAGCTAGAGAAATGATCTGCATAATGCTTGTCATCCATCACCTAGCTGAATTTTTTTTTTGTTTCCCATATGCTTGAATAAAAGAGAATTGTTTGAATTAGAAAGTAAATATCCAATGTTGCATAAGTCAGAATGGAAGTTAATGGTGGTGTATGTGTTTGATTAAATGCATAACTCATAAAATAATTGCTGCATAATGTCATTTTCATTGAAGTGTGAGCTAGCTTGCTGTTATAAAGGTTCTTATCAGTAAAGAAAAAGCCCTTGAGAACAAAAAATAAAACAGAAAGAAAAGGAAGAAGAAAAAGCCAATGTGGCAAGAAAAACAAAGAATAAAGGCTGGACACCAATAGCTTTGACCCTAGGACACATGCCTGTGGTGTTCTTGTACTAGGATATGCTTGGATAAGTAAATTCTGAGGGGTATTTCAAAACCCGGTCACTTAGATCAACTGATTTGGGATGACCAATTGAAAGTCCACAATAAAGAGCAACCTAGATACAGAACATTTAGTTATCCAAAGAGATGCTGGGCATCAATGATCCTAGGAAGAAGTAGTGAGCCATGTGTCTGTGGTGGAAAGATGTTGAGTAAAAAAAATATATATATATAAAGCCAAAGGCTACTACTGCAACATTAGACACCAAGCCTTCAAAGAATAATAAGCTTGATAAGCAACATGAGAAAAGAAAAGTTAGCAAGGGAGCAAAGAAAGAATAAACCTTATAACAACAAGTTTAGTAAGCCTTTGAGGAAGAATGTATATTATGTAACAGCAACAATAATTGAGTTATCATTATCTGCATAAAAACTCCATAAGTCAAGTTCTGCTATATGCCTAATAAGGATATGTTTTCTTTTCTTGTTCATTTCATTTTCTCTTAGTTTTGATGCTTGCTTGGGGACAAGCAAGAATTAAGTTTGGTGTTGTGATGACGGGTCATCATATACCCATTTTTCAAGCTAATTTCACTTGTTTTATTAGCCTTTATGCACTTTCTTGTATCTTAAGAAAGCAATTTGGAATGAAAATGCATAACTTCTCTAAATCAAACAACCACCATTAAATTGATGCTAATTCATGAGGTTTAAGCTAAATTTAATTGATTTTTAATTGATTTATAAGCCTTGTGAATTTAGTGATACTTTGATTGGTTGTTTTGATTATTTGAAGGTGAAGAAAAGAAGAAAAGAGGAAGCGTGGCTTAAGAAAGCGTGGCCCAAGAGACAAGAAGTGTGGCGCATGGAAGGGAGGAAGCAAACATTGCCCTCTGATGACAAGTAATCTTAGCCTAGTTTCACTAGTCTTTTTCTTTTGTTTTCACTTGAATTATGCACTTTCTTGAGGTCTAAGCAAGTCAATTTGGGTAGATTTTCATGCTTCCTTTGATTGAATTAACCATAGATGAATTAATGCAATTTCATGAGGTTTTATGCTATATTTGATACATATTGTGAAAGAATGAATATCTCATGATTTTAAGCATAGCTTTGATGTGTTTGGTTGATTAATGATAGGTGAAGAAAGCTTGGAGAAAGGTTGAAGCAAGAAGGAATGGCTAGGAGTAAAAAGAGGACAGTGGAATAAGTGAAATTGAACCAGGAAGCAAAAAGCTGGACCTAAAGTTAGCCTCAAACTTTTGCACAAACTTTTGGGTGAAAAGTTAGCTCCAACGTTAGACCCCTAACTTTTGGGCTAACGTTGGAACTTGAAAATCACTCCCTGGGCACCAAAAGTTTGCGCCAACGTTAGACCCCTAACTTTTGGGCTAACGTTGGCACATGAAAATACCCCTGACCACCAAATTTGCGCCAACATTAGACCCCTAACTTTTGGGCTAACGTTGGCAAATGGGAAATACAAAGGGGGAGCAAAAGTTTGCGCCAACGTTAGACCCCTAACTTTTGGGCTAACGTTGGCGCCATAAGTGCACAAGGTAAAGCCAACGTTGGAGCAAAAGTTAGACCCCTAACTTTGGCACCAACGTTGGTATCAGCAGATTATGGTAGCTGATATGAAAAGTTGGAGCAAAAGTTAGACCCCTAACTTTTGCTCAAACTTTTACTCCAACTTTTGCAAAACTCCAACCCGGTTCAATTGGTTTACTTTGGTTCCTCTCCAAACTTCAAGAGCAATCAACCAAGTCCTCTCTCAACCCAATTCCACCAAGAGCAAAGGCCCAACTCAAGGCTTGAAGATCATTTGAAGAAAGTGTATAAATAGGATAGAATTCAAGTTATTCAGGGAGCTCTTCTTTTGAGTTTTCCCTTTAGTTTTGCTTAGTAGTTTTCGGAGAGCTTTTGGTATTGAGTGAATTTTAGTTTCTTAGTTTCGGGGAAGGAGAATTCCATTCTCTTTCTCTTAGTTTTATTGCTTTCAATTTCAATTACCTTGTCTTGGATCTTGGGTTGGAGAATTGAAGAAATTCTGTTTCAATCTCATCCTTGGATCTCTCTGTTTCTTTACTGCATAATTGAATTTACATTTATGTTAATTGCTCTCCATCTACTTTCTTTGCTATTTACAATTTCTTTGCAAGTGTTCTTGTTGGATCTAGGAAGGCATTGAGATCTAGACTCAGTTATCTAGTCTCTTGGGTCCTCAGATCTGAATTTCCAATTTCCAATTCTCAGTTTATTGCTTTTCATGTTCATTTACTCTTCTGTTTCAGATCCAATCCCAATCCCCTTTTACTCTTCTGTTTGATGCAAATTTACTTTGCCTTGTTTAATTTCTGCAAATCCAATTCCCATTTCCCTTTACAATTCAAGCCATTTACATTTCTTGCAATTTAAGATTCTGCAATTTACATTTCTTGTGTTCTAAGTTTATGCCATTTAATTTCTTGCTCTTTAAGATTCAGCACTTTAAATTTCAATTCTCCTCTTTAATTTCATGCAATTTACCCATTTCCTTTACTTTCCATGCAATTTAAATTCTGCAAATTACAAATCACTCAACCAAATCTTGATTCGCTTGACTAAATCAACCACTAAACTAAAATTGCTCAATCCTTCAATCCCTGTGGGATCGACCTCACTCCCGTGAGTTTTTATTACTTGATGCGACCCGGTGCACTTGCCGGTGAGTTTTGTGTCGGATCGTTTTCCGCACGTCATGTTTTTGGCGCCGTTGCCGGGGATTGATTAGATTGACAATGATTAAGTGAGGTGGTAGTTTAGATCAAGCACTTTTTCTTTATTTTTGACTAACCCACTAACTGTTTGAAGTTTTGCCTCTATTAACACGCTAACTGTTTGAGGTTTTGTCTCAATTAACTACACTCTATTCTCAAAAATACCACTGTGTATTCCTTGTGATTAATTTATATGTCACAGGAAAGAAGAGCAGCCAGAGGGAAGGATATCATTGAAGAAGGAGTTTCTGAGAAAGAAGAACACCACAACATGAAGCCACAACTCATCACATTAATCAAGAAAAATTGTTCCTACGGCGGAAACCCAGTGGAAGATCCTGAACAGCATATATCCATTTTTCTAAGGACTTGTGGTGCTGTCCACCCCGATGGTGTAAATCATGACACCTGTAAGCTCTTGTTATTTCCCTTCTCACTAAGGGATGAAGCTGCACAATGGTTCGAAACCTTTTCCCAGGGAAGTATTACTAGTTGGGACGATTTGGTTACCAAATTTCTGGCCAAATTCTCCTCATCCCAACAAAACATCAAGATGAAAGAGGGAATACCTCCATTCATACAAGGAGAGGAAAAACCATTGTTCAAAGCATGGGAAAGATACAAGAAAGCAAATGACAAAGTGGGTTTCCAAGCGTTCTATGAAGGATTAACCCCAGAAACAAGAAGAGCAGTGGATTACGTCTCAGATAACCTTCTCAAAGCAACAGCAGCTGGCCAAGGAACTGCAGAGCTCAATGACAAGAGAGCCAATAACCAACACTCATTTGAGACCCCACAAAATGCAACTTCAGAAAAGGAGATAATGAATCTTGAAGGAATGAAGGTAGTCATGAATCAAAGCAAACAGCTACATCAGCAAACTCAGCAACAATTGGAGTCAATAGCTAGACAAATTGATTTTCTCCATTCTACTACAGTGAAGGCACAATTTCCACCATGGAAGCCACATTCTTATCTAAGAATGAGGGAATCTCAATATCAGGAACAAAGGGACTTCAATTACAACAACCCCAATTTTCCAAACCTGCAAAAAATTCACCATACCAACAACAATCACTGCATACCACCACACTACCCACCCTTCCAACCCCTAACACCCCACAACCAACCAATCTCACAAGATTCTCAGAGGATCACTAATCTGGAAATCTTAGTAGAGAGAATGATGAAACATCAAGAGATGATAAGCAAGAATCATGAGGACTCACTTGGAAGAATTGAGAGGCAAATGGAACAAATAGCCAAGAACCTCACAGAAACAAGTGAGGAGAAGGCTAACAAAAAAGAATCACTCATCCGGGATGAGCAGCACAAAGCAAAGCCTCACTTGGAAAAACAATGGGATAAGGTGAAGGATGCTCAAAATCTGAGCTGAGCAATCACAGAGAATGTCAAGCTAGTGACAATAAAAGAGCGCTTGTTGGGAGGCAACCCAACCTGAGGTAGTTCTCTTTTCATATCTATTTCAATAAAAAGGTTAACTAGCTCTATCTAGATTGCAAGAAGCTAAGTTTGGTGTTGCACACCAAAACAATCGAAAGGAAGAATGAAAAATTCTAAGTTTGGTATTCCACCAAAATCCCATTATAACACACATTCTCACCTTATGCATAATATGGGCTTCAAGCATACTGGATGAATTAGTTAACTATTTTGATGTTTTTTAGTTTTCAGCCTTATGACTTTTGAAAAAAAAAATAAAATAAAATTTCACACATGGTTAATGAAAACCTTTGGCAAGGTACTAAGTTTGGTGTTCCCACACCAAAGTAAGTTCAAAAAGCCCACAAATAGATCATGCAGACTAACCACTGTTTCCAAGTGCTTGGGGAACAAGCAACTTCCAATATCACTGCAGAATATCATACAAACTTTTGGAGATTTTTAGCATCATCAACCAAAGAGGTGAAAGATGAACATGAAAGTCAGCATTGATGATGATGAGAAGAAGGACAGCAAGTGAGAAGAAGGACAGCAAGTGAACTCCAACAGGTTGTATTGTTAAGTGATTGTCAAATATTGCGGTAATTGAAAGTTGGATTGTATCCTTATTTGTTCTACGTGTCTGCATAGTATAGTTTTCTTTATATACCCCTGCCTGCCTGCATAGCATGGTCTTTCTTTATTCAATAAGCAAGATGCTTGATTATTCACAACATTCTTATCTTCAAAACTTGTTTGCACTCAATTTTCAAGAATGCATCACATGAAAGTTCTTTGAAACGAAGGATTGAGGAATTAAACAATTTTGAGGTAAGCAAAAGATTAGGAGAAGTGGTGGTTCTAGTTGTATGACTTTGTATTGAGGTTGCATGCTTGTGAAAACTTGCATGGGAGCTCATAGGCAGGATATGAAGTTCAAAGAAGTATTGTGGAGATTCTCAAAAATCAATTGATCCGAGAAGCAGCAAACAAAAAAAAGTAAAGAAAATACAAAAACAAAAAGAACATAGCCCAAGGCTCTGAGCATCAATTACTAGGCAGAAAAAGAAAGAAAGAAACAAAAACTCAAAGAGTTGCAATCCTAGTAAATGCTTGTGGTTGAAGTGTGTCAAGGAAAGAGGCTTGAGCAAGTAAATCCTTAGGGGTGCTTTAACACCTAATACCTTAAAACCAACTGGTTTAGGAGTATTGATTGAAAACTTATTTAAAGAGCCGCTTTGAGACATGACACTTAGAGTCGAGGCCAAAGCACAAAAACTATAAGCTGCTTCAAGGTGATTACATATAAAGAGATCTCTATGATACCATTTGAATGAAAATCCTAAGACCTACGACTCCCAATATGTAAGGACTAGTGAGCACTGAAGCCCTTGCATGAGCATATAATTTAGAGTTCACCCCACTGTTACTTAATCACTTCACTCACTGTACTTTACAAGTGTTCTTCAATCCATCTTAATTGAAAGAACCTCTGAGCATAATTCATTTCTTGCTTGGGGACAAGCAAGCTTTAAGTTTGGTGTTGTGATGACAAGTCATCTTAGCCTAGTTTCACTAGTCTTTTTCTTTGGTTTTCACTTGAATTATGCACTTTCTTGAGGTCTAAGCAAGCCAATTTGGGTAGATTTTCATGCTTCCTTTGATTGAATCAACCATAGATGAATTAATGCAATTTCATGAGGTTTTATGCTATATTTGATACATATTGTGAAAGAATGAATATCTCATGATTTTAAGCATAGCTTTGATGTGTTTGGTTGATTAATGATAGGTGAAGAAAGCTTGGAGAAAGGTTGAAGCAAGAAGGAATGGCTAGGAGTAAAAAGAGGACAGTGGAATAAGTAAAATTGAACCAGGAAGCAAAAAGCTAGACCTAAAGTTAGCCTCAAACTTTTGCACAAACTTTTGGGTGAAAAGTTAGCTCCAACGTTAGACCCCTAACTTTTGGGCTAACGTTGGAACTTGAAAATCACTCCCTGGGCACCAAAAGTTTGCGCCAACGTTAGACCCCTAACTTTTGGGCTAACGTTGGCACATGAAAATACCCCTGACCACCAAAAGTTTGCGCCAACGTTAGACCCCTAACTTTTGGGCTAACGTTGGCACATGGAAAATACAAAGGGGGAGCAAAAGTTTGCGCCAACGTTAGACCCCTAACTTTTGGGCTAACGTTGGCGCCATAAGAGCACAAGGTAAAGCCAACGTTGGAGCAAAAGTTAGACCCCTAACTTTTGCTCAAACTTTTACTCTAACTTTTGCAAAACTCCAACCCAGTTCAATTGGTTCACTTTGGTCCCTCTCCAAACTTCAAGAGCAATCAACCAAGGCCTCTCTCAACCCAATTCCACCAAGAGCAAAGGCCCAACTCAAGGCTTGAAGATCATTTGAAGAAAGTGTATAAATAGGATAGAATTCAAGTTATTCAGGGAGCTCTTCTTTTGAGTTTTCCCTTTAGTTTTGCTTAGTAGTTTTCGGAGAGCTTTTGGTATTGAGTGAATTTTAGTTTCTTAGTTTCGGGGAAGGAGAATTCCATTCTCTTTCTCTTAGTTTTATTGCTTTCAATTTCAATTACCTTGTCTTGGATCATGGGTTGGAGAATTGAAGAAATTCTGTTTCAATCTCATCCTTGGATCTCTCTGTTTCTTTACTGCATAATTGAATTTACATTTCTGTTAATTGCTCTCCATCTACTTTCTTTGCTATTTACAATTTCTTTGCAAGTGTTCTTGTTGGATCTAGGAAGGCATTGAGATCTAGACTCAGTTATCTAGTCTCTTGGGTCCTCAGATCTGAATTTCCAATTTCCAATTCTCTATTTATTACTTTTCATGTTCATTTACTCTTCTGTTTCAGATCCAATCCCAATCCCCTTTTACTCTTCTGTTTGATGCAAATTTACTTTGCCTTGTTTAATTTCTGCAAATCCAATTCCCATTTCCCTTTACAATTCAAGCCATTTACATTTCTTGCAATTTAAGATTCTGCAATTTACATTTCTTGTGTTCTAAGTTTATGCCATTTAATTTCTTGCTCTTTAAGATTCAGCACTTTAAATTTCAATTTTCCTCTTTAATTTCATGCAATTTACCCATTTCCTTTACTTTCCATGCAATTTAAATTTTGCAAATTACAAATCACTCAACCAAATCTTGATTTGCTTGACCAAATCAACCACTAAACTAAAATTGCTCAATCCTTTAATCCCTGTGGGATCGACCTCACTCCCGTGAGTTTTTATTACTTGATGCGACCCGGTGCACTTGCCGGTGAGTTTTGTGTCGGATCGTTTTCCGCACGTCACCCTCCACAAGGGCACACTGCCCTCCAGGAGAGCAACATTATTAGCCAAACCTTGAAAAGCATCACTGCCCTGCCCACAACAAGGGCGGAGCACAATTTGATGCTAAGGATCAAGGAGAGCAAAAACTCTGCCCTACCCTCCTCAAGAGCAATATCGGGCTCACCAAAGAAATAAATTCAAGGAAAAAGCCTACCAATGCTTGCCACAAGGTTCGAACTCATGAGCAAGGGGGAGTGGGAGAGCGCTACTCACAAGCTTGTTTTCAATCTCCCAGGATCGAACGCGGCACCATGAGGAAGCAAGGAACTAGGCCTTACTTTGGTGCCAAGAAAACCAAGGAAAAGAAGCAACATGTGCCTCCACCAAGTATCGAACGTGGGACTTCACCTTTGGCACATTGCCCTGCCCTCCACAAGGGCAGGGCAGCATCTTGGGATGCACGGCCAGCGCACCAAACACACACGCACCAAGGGAGCTTTGGCACAGCAAGCACGCACGGGCAGCAGAATCTGGCGCACCATGAAAACTCTGCCCTGCCCTCCACAAGGGCAGGGCAGCATCCTGCAGCACCACACACACCCAACTCACACGCACAAGGCCGCACGCACCATTTCCTGCCCTGCCCTCCACAAGGGCAGGGCAGCCTCCTGGGAGCTACTTTCTCATGGGCTGAAATTGGATTAAAAATCCAATTAAATTCATTTCTTCACCAAATCAAAAGCCCATCCAAATTCCAAAATCCAAGAATAGAAAGTGTATAATTGTTGCAATTTAAATTTCCCTTGTTTAAATTCTGAAATCCCAGTCCTCAAATCCCTTTTCCATTTAAGCAATTTATATTTCTTGCACTTTAAGTTACTACAATTTACATTTCTTGCACTTTAAGTTTCAGTCATTTAATTTCTTGTTCTTTAAGATTCAGCTCTTTTACTTTCAGTTCTATTTAATTTTTGCAATTCTTCCCTCCCCCTTTATATTTTCTGCAATTTACTTACTGTTGGATACAAAATCACTCAACCAAAACTTGATTCGCTTGACTAAATCAACTACTAAACTAAAATTGCTCAATCCTTCAATCCTTGTGGGATTGACCTCACTCCCGTGAGTTTTATTACTTGATGCGACCCGGTACACTTGCCGGTGAGTTTTGTGTTGGATCGTTTTCCACACATCATTATGCATTGATTTTATTGAGCTTCGCTTTGGGGCATTTTGTCCCCTTTTTATTATTTTTTTTCCTTTTCTTTCTTTTTCTATTTTTTCTTTTCTTTTCCATATTGTTTTTCTTTTTCTTTTGTTTTTCTCATTTTTTTCTTTCTATATACAAGAGCATCAATGCATAGGGTTTTACATTTGATTAATACATGAGTATGTACCCAATTCCTAATATTTTCAATAACAATACAAAATACCCTTTTATTCACCCAATGTCCCAAGGTTCCCACACTTGAATGATACTCACACACACTAGCCTAAGCTAATCGAAGATTCAAATAAAGGACTATTATTGTTTTTCACTTTAAGGCTTGTAATGTGCTAAAATAAGAACAAGGTGGGTTAATCGTAGGCTCAAATTGGCTAACAAAGGAATATAAAAGGTTGGCTATTTGGATAAGTGAGCTAATGAAATGATGGCCTCAATCATATAAATGCATCTATACACAAAATAATGGACATAAAGAATCAAACAAAGCAAAGATTACATTCATAGAAAGAGAATAATGCACACAAGAAGGAAAATAAGTGGTTATAAGATGTAACCACACCATTAGGCTCAAATCTCACTTGCTTGTGTTCTTAGCTCCAAACATGATCCATAACATATATAATTCAAACAAGTTTTATGAAAAGTTTTCACTCAAATCAATTGGTGCCTTATAGATAGAAATCTTGAAAAAAAATTCATTATTTTGACTAAGCCTATTGTGTATACATATGCAAAAATAAGAATATGCAAGTAAAAATCCTAAAATCCTAGAATGAAATGCAAAAGTGTTGGGATTAGAAATTTGTCACCCAAAATCGCCGACCGGTTGGACGACCTCCCCACACTTAAAAGTTTGCACCGTCCTCGGTGCATTCAAAGATGAGCAAGGGGGTACGGCGACTCTCCGGATTGCTGCGTGTTCTTAGTCTTGCTTCCGTTATTGCTTGTGGTGCATTCATCATGAAAAATAAAAATAAAACACCATAAGATGAGAAAACAAAAGCAAGGAAGCATACATTGTTGGAATGAGGTAAATCACTAAAATGAGGTGAGTATGACATTAATGACAAAGAAGTGTGTGAATTCTAAATTACGCGGTTTAGAACACACATTAGCAAAAAAGGGCGATGTCACAAAAGAAGCATGCACTTCACTTATTCTAGTGTGCTTGAGATGCTTTAAGTAAACTTGTAAGGTAAAACAAGCATTAAAGAAGCATGAAAGCATTTAAGCTAAAGCATATGGATGCATATAATCATGAAACACAATGCATGAAGGTAAATGCACAACATCATCCATTAAGAGATTGCCCACTCAAAGAGAGAGTTCAAATCACATGGTGGCTAGCTACAACATGCAATTCAAAAGAGTCACAAGCTCGAAGGCAATTCTCATCACTTGGTATTTTTCAAAAGGTAAGCATGAAAAACTCAAGACCAAGTAGCAAAATATAACCTCAATCATAGAATCCAACAAAGATTATCTAAAAAAACAATTATGCTAAGATAGCATTCAATTAGTAATAAGCAGCAATATATGGTAAGCAAAATCCATCATCCAACACTTATAATGGAAAGAGAGGAAAATGAAATGAAAACTAAACTAAAACTAACTAATTAACTACCCAATTAACTAATTAACTAACTAACTAACTAATAACTAACTAAAATAAATGGTTATCGATGGTGTTTGGAAGTGTTGGATGAGGGGTAGGAGGAGGGAAGAAGAAAGGAGAAGGAAAGAAATAGAAGGGGGAGAAGAAAAGAAATATGGTGAAGGAAGGAAATCCGCACGTACGGGCGCATGGCGCGCGCGCGTCGATGGCTTATTTCGAGAGTGGCGCGTACGCGTCATGTGCGCGAGCGCACAAATAGGTTTGTGCCAAAGGCACAACGTTGGCGCGGCGCAGGCACAACTCTCTGGAAAAATGTATGGAGGGTGGAACTTCTCAAACCACGCATACGCATGCATGGCGCGCTCGCATGGATGGTCCAAAACGCTTGATGCACGCGTACGCACGCAGTGCGCGTACGCGTGGATGGTGCTCTGTTTTTCAAAAATTTTTTCTATGTTTTTGCACCAATCCAAGCATTCCAAACCTCCAAACAGCTACCAAAATACCATAAAACCTTATTTAACATACTAAACTACTAATTAAACTCAACTAACTAAACAAAACATGAAATTAAACTAATTCTACCAATATGTACAAAAGGGAAAATGAAAGGATTTTACCATGGTGGGGTGTCTCCCACCTATCACTTTTGTTTATTGTCCTTAAGTTGGACTTATGGGGGGCTCCTCATCAAGGTGGCTTGTGCTTGTACTCATCTTGGAACTCCCACCAATGCTTGGTTCTCCATTGTGCCCCAAGATTCTTCATGGATTGAGCCAAGTCTTGATGGAGTTCTTCACAAGCTTGGGGCTCCCAAAGTTGACCCTCTTCTTGTAATCCGGGATCCCACACTTTGTTTTCACACCCGACTTGAGGTTGATCATCATTATTAGTCCAACCGGGTGGTGAGTAAGGTGAATTCTCTATATAGTGGCCAACAATCCTCCTAGACCCATCTATTTGAGCACTACTCCAACCTTTATATCTCACGTTTGATGCATCAACCATAATGAGCCTTGATTTGCAATGCCCACCACAAAACCTTTTCCGCTTACGCTTTATCCCACAAACTTCCATAAGTTGGCCATCCGTTTCAAGCAAACCATATTCAAGTGGGATAATAAAGCTAATAGAAATGAATTTCACCCACTCAAATGAAGGTGTAGATGGCAACCTAGGCAAAGATGCTTCCAAAGACCTTAACAAAGCATAACCAACCCTCGTTCTTCTATTTCTAGGGACTTTCACCTCTTCACAAGATATCTTAATCTCAATCCTTTGTTTAACAATTTTATCAAAACCTTTTCCCTTACTCAAATCATAATAGGGAGGGTGAGAAAAATTTACCTCCTCAATGCTTTCAAATCCAACCGGAGAAGGTTCTTCATGCTCAAAGGATTCTTCACCACTAAGACTTGATGCTTGATCTTCATCACCAAGGGAACTCAATTCTTTCTCTATCCCATCCAAGTCTTTATATGGAATATGCCTTGGAAGGTGTACACTTTCCTCCCTAGCATCAATTTTAATCATCTTGGAGGGGTTTTCTTCAACTCTATGTTCCCATGGAGGCTCTGCATCTCCTAAGTCTTCTACTACTTCTTCCTTGTCTTCAACAATTAAAGCTTCCTCTAATTGTTCCAATACAAAGCAACTTCCCTCATTTCACACCGGATTTTCCAATCTCTCGTTCATGCTATGTTCTTCATTCGATTCTCCACATGTAGCCGTGGGAGTTCCTTGAGTGTTCAAGCATTGGAAGGCTAATTGATTTGTTACCGCATCTAAGGCGGCCATGAAATTTTGCACATCCCTTTTCATCTCTTCTTGCCCTTGAACAAGAACACCAAGGGTTTCATCCATTAGAGGTTGGGGTGAACGGAAGGATTCATCATTTTGGGGAAAGGGTTCATAGTAGGAAGATGGTTCTTCTTGGTAGAGTTGTGGTGGTTCAATGTTTTCCATTCTTTCCACTTGGTGCACAACACACTCCATGGTTGCTTGAAATTGGTCCAATGCTTCCTTGAGACGATCTCTTGACTCTTGTTCCTCTTGGATATCATGAGTAGGACCATAGGGCTCTTGGATTGAAGGACATGAGTATTCTTCCATGGGAGGTTGTGGTGGAAAGTAGTATTCATCTTGTGGTTGGGAATTTTCATATGTTGGAGGTGGTTCATCTTGGTAATAATATGGAAAGGGTGGCTCTTGAAAGTGGTGATGTTGGGATGGTGGTGGCTCTATGTGTGGTTTATATGGCTCATATGGTTGTTGGAATGGTGGATATGGATTAAGATCATATGAAGGTGGTTGGTGAAAAGAGGCTTGTGAGTGTGGTTGGGGGCCATGTTGAGGAGGGGGTTCATAAGCATATGGTGGTGGCTCTTGAAAGTCACAAGGAGATTCACCATAGCCATTGGATTGATATGCATCAAAAAATGGCTCTTCTTCATAGTGCATTGGTGGAGGTTGTTGCCATGAAGATTGATCATATGCATATGGCTCCTCCCACCTTTGGTTGTCCCATCCTTGATACACATTCTCATTATAGTTCTCAACACCTACAACATAGTTGTAATCACACTCATAGTCAAAATGAGAATTCATGGTAGCAAGAGAAAATAAGAAACAAAAACCAATAAGAAATAATGAAACAAAATACTAAGACTAGCAAAAACAAACAAGCAATCCAAAAAACAAGCTATTCACAATATTCACATATATACAATAACCAATAACATAACACCATTGCAATTCCCCGGCAACGGCGCCATTTTGATGATTTGATTTTTGACGGTTTAGAATTTCACAAATGAATTCTCGTTGCAAGTATAGTTTCTAAACCAACAATAATCCTTTCATACAAAAGATTGTTTGTCACAAGTAACAAACCCCTAAAATTAATAACCGAAGTATTCAAACCTCGGGTCGTTCTCCCTAGGAATTACAATAAAGTGTCTTGTTATTGGGTTGAGTTGTTTTGGGGTTTCGATAAGAGGCATGAAAGTAAATGGCAATGAAAATAAGCTAACAACTATACAAGGCTCTTGGTAAGGTATGAAAATTAGAAGTCCTATCCTAGTTATCCTTCTCAATTGTGATGAGAATTGTTCATTGCTACCACTTAGTTAATCCTTACTAAATAAAGAAAGTCAAGTGGATGAATTGACTTGAGCCACAAGTTCTAGCCAACTCCCAAGGAAAGACTAGCTTTAGTGCACTCCAAACCAATTAGCAATCTCTCCAATTATCAATCAACAAAGGAATTAGATAACTCAAGTGTCACTAATTACTCTACCTAGGCCAATAGGAACAAAATCTACACTAAAACTAAAAGAGATATTTCAACAAACACATAAAGTGCAATAGAAGTAAACATTATTAAATGCAAGAATTAAAGGAATCTATAACTACAAAAACAAGAGATCAACAATAGAAGAGCAAAGAAGACACATTTAATATGAATTACCTCTTATTGAATTGGAAGAATGTAGAAGGAACAATACTAGATCTACAACAAAATATAAGAACAACATAAAGGAAATTACAACAAAAGAGTAGAAGAAGATGAATGTAGCAACAAAGAATTGAGAGGTAGAAGAAGATGAAAGCATGAATTAAAATCTAGATCTAAGATTATTGAACTAAACCTAATCCTAATTCTAGAGAGAAGTGAGAGCTTCTCTCTCTAGAAACTAACTCTAACTACTAAACTAAAACTAATGATGACAAGTCTCTCGATTCCTCTTCAATACTTGGCTTAAATAGTATCAGAAATGAGTTGGATTGGGTCCACAAGGCTTGAGAATTCGCTGGCCCACGGATTGCATTAAGTGAACCAGGTGGCACAACGACGTGTACGCGTATAGTGCGTGTACGCATCTCTATCTGCGGTGCAACTAGAGCAAATCTTATATCGTTGCGAAGCCCCGGATGTTAGCTTTCCAACCCAACTAGAATCGCATCATTTGGACTTCTGTAGCTCAAGTTATGGTCATTTAAGTGCGAAGAGGTCGGCTTGACAACTTTCCGGTTCTTTCATTTCTTCATGAGTTCTCCAACTTTTTATGCTTTCTTTCTTCATTCCCTTGATCCAATCTTTGCCTCCTAAACCTTAAATCACTTAGCAAACATATCAAGGCATCTAATGGAATCAAGGTGAATTAAATTTATTTATTTTAAGACCTAAAAAGCATGTTTTCACTCTTAAGCACAATTAAGGGAGAAGTTATAAAACCATGCTATTTCATTGAATAAATGTGGGTAAAAGGTCATAAAATCCCCAAAAATCAATACAAGATAAACCCTACAAATGAGGTTTATCAAGGAGGCTAACAAAGGACTGCTGATGCTGTTGGAATCTGACCTCCCTGCACTCGAAATGGATTTTCTAGAGCTACAGAACTCCAAATGGCGCGATCTGAACGGCGTTGGAAAGTAGACATCCAGAACTTTCCGGCAATATATAATAGTTTATACTTTATTCGTGATTAGACGATGTAAACTGGCGCTCAACGCCAGCTCCATGCTGCATTCTGGAGTCAAACGCCAGAAACACGTCACGAACCAGAGTTGAACGCCCAAAACACGTTACAACTTGGCGTTCAACTCCAAGAGAAGCCTCAGTTCGTGGATAAATCAAGCTCAGCCCAAACATACACCAAGTGGGCCCCAAAAGTGGATTTATGCATCAATTACTTACTTCTGTAAACCCTAGTAGCTAGTTTAGTATAAATAGAACTTTTTACTAGTTTATTAGATATCTTGGTTATCTTGGTTCCATATTTGGATTTTGATATCCTGATTTTTGTTTTGGGGGCTGGCCATTCGGCCATGCCTGAACCTTGATCACTTATGTATTTTCAACGGTGGAGTTTTTACACACCATAGAGTAAGGGTGTGGAGCTCTGCTGTACCTCAAGTTTTAATGCAATTACTACTATTTTCTATCCAATTCGATTTACTCCTGTTCTAAGATATTCGTTGCACTTCAACTTGACGAATGTGATGATCCGTGACACTCATCATCATTCTCACCTATGAACGCGCGTGACTGACAACCACTTCCGTTCTACCTTAAGCCGAGCGCATATCTCTTAGATTCTTTAATCAGAATCTTTGTGGTATAAGCGAGAATTGATGGCGGCATTCATGGGAATCCAGAAAGTCTAACCTTGTCTATGGTATTCCGAGTAGGATTCCGGGATTGAATGACTATGACAAGCTTCAAACTCCTGAAGGCTGGGCATTAGTGACAGACGCAAAAGAATCACTGGATTCTATTCCAACCTGATTGAGAACCAACAGATGATTAGCCATGCTGTGTGATGAGTGAACTTTTGCCGGTATAGAAATTATCAAGTAATCAATCGTAGTATAGTCTAAACCGACGCAAAATCCATCATCAAACAATTCTACAATCTATAACCGAGAGTATTAGTCCCGAGTCTTTCTTCCCTAGGAATGCTACAAGGATGCATGCTATTGGTTAAGTGATCTTTCGTGGCTTGAAGAGTGTGGTATAAAAGTGCTAATAAAAGAAAACAACAATCAATCAATATCAAAAGCCTTAGCCAAGGTTGAACATTGGAAGTTCCATCACTATAGCTTCCTTCAATTGTGATAACAAAGGAGTGTTGCTTCACTTAGTTAACCCCTAATCATAGAGGGAAGTCAAGTAAAAGTAATTAACTCAAGTCACAAGTCCTAGTCTTACCCTAGGGAAGTCTAGCTTCAGTGCACTCTAAGTCAATTAGCAATTCTCAATTATCAATCAACAATTGACATCCATTATTCAAGTGTCTCCAATGACTCAACCATTAGGACAAGTGAGGGAATGCTACTCCATATCTAAAGTTGGCATTTTCTCAAACATTTGGAGAGCAAGGATGAAAGACATAGTAAAATTGAGAAGAGGTTTAGAATCAAAGTGATTCAATAAGAGATTAACAACAATCAACAATGAACAACAATGAAAATGAGATCTTTAATGAATTAATAGAGTCCAAAACAACAAAGTTAAACCTAAGATCTATAAGAATTGAACACTTACAAACACTAATTGAGATTAGAGAAGAGGATCTACAACATGAACAAAGTAAATTGAGTGTTGTAATAGATCTCACCAAGGAATGGTTGAGAAGTGAGAAAATGAAGATGAATCCTAGAGAGAGGTTGGAGTTTCTCTCTCTCTACAAAATGTAACTAACTAAAAAATATCTAAGAAGACTTGTAAAATGAGTCTATGTATGTGAATGTGTGTTAATCCCCTTCAATCCTTGGTTCTTATATGCAATTTGGCGCCAAAGTTGGTTGCTGAAACCTTCCAAAATCACCCGACACATGTTGCAATAACAAAATCACGTGCGGACTACGACGCGTGCGCGCACGGTACGCGTGTGCGTCCCTGGCTTATTCCGTAATGTGCGCGCGAGCGCCTTGTGCGCGTGCGCGTGCTTGGCCGAGATCAATTCTTTGGCTTTTTGTGCTTCTCTCCACTTGCATGCTTCCTTCCTTGCTCTTTTGATCCATGCCTAACCTATTTCAACCTGAGATTACTAGCAAACATATCAAGGCATCTTATGGAATCAAGGATGAATTAGAATTCATCAAAATAAGGCTTAGAAAGCATGTTTTTACACTTAAGCACAAATACGGGAGAGATTACAAAACCATGCCAATTCATAGGTTAAATGCGAGAAAAGGTTATCAAAATACTCTAAATTCAATACAAGATAAACCCTAAAAATGGGGTTTATCAACCTCCCCACACTTAAGCCTTAGCATGTCCTCATGCTAAAATAGGAAGGAACTAAGGGGTATGACATTTATTGAATGCAACTAAACTATGTAAGTCCTATCTAAATGCAATTATCTAAAGCAAATGGAAATGCTTAGTTCAAACAAATCAATTCCCAAGAGACATGTATAAGCATAGTAGCTAAGGCAATAGGAGTTAAGTCCAAACCACAATTGTATTGAATTATCAAAAAGAGTTCAAGCTTGCAAGAATATAAATAATATGGGTGAACACATGTGATTGAACTTTTAAACCCTCACCGGATGTGTATCCGCTCTATTCACTCAAGTGTTTAAGGGTTAATTCACTCAATTCTCTTCTAATCATGCTTTCCAAAATTTGATTTTCTTCTAACAATCAACATTTATTCAATGCATGCATACATTCATCATGAGGTCTTTCATTTAGGTTGTAATGGGGTTAGGGTCAAGGTAGGATCATTTATGGTTAAGTGGACTAGGATTTGAATCTTTGATTAGCATAGACTTTCCCACCTAACTATATAATGACCTATACAAGTTCAAACTATTCTAACTACCCATTCTTCACTTTTTCTTACATATTCATGCATTCTATTCTTTAGTTCATAACACTTATGCATTGATTCCTCTTTATTGAACTTCACTTTGGGGCATTATGTCCCCTTTTATTATTATTATTTTTTTCTTCTCTTTTCATTTTTTTTTTCTATATCCCTTTTCTTTCATTTTCACTTTATTTTTCTCTTCTTTTTTTTTCTTTTTATACTTTGTACAAGGACATCAATTGCATAAGGTCTTATACATTTAATCAATACATGAATATGTTCCCAATTCCTAAATATGGAAGTGTACTACCCTTTTTATCCCATCCAATGTTCCCAAACCTCACCAACTTTGAATAGTAAACACTCTCACTAGTCTAGCCTAATCAAAGACCCAAACAAGGACTTTTCATTGGTTTTCCGCCTTGGGCTTGTAATGTGCTAAAATGAGAATAAGTTGGTTAAGCATAGGCTCAAAATTGGCTAACAATGGAGAGTAAAAGGTAGGCTATTTGGGTAAATGGCTAACGAAATAATGGCCTCAATCATACAAATGCATGAATACAAGAAATAAATGGACATATAGAATCAAGCAAATCAAGGATCACAATCATAGAAAGAGAGCAATTTCACACAAGAATGGAAAATAAGTGGTTATAAAATGTAACCACATCAATAGGCTCAAATCTCACAAGCTTGTGTTCTTAATTCAATACATGATTCACAAAGTATGAAATTCAAGCAAGTTGCATAAAGATATAGCTTCTTCAATCAATTGGGTTGGTGCCCTATGCCCTATAATTAAAATTCTTGGGAAATCTCAATATTGGACTAAGCATTGTTGTGATTGAAAAATTCAAAAATTTTCCCTAGTTTACCCTTTCCTTTTTCACTTAAAACCAATTTTTTATGCAAAAAGGGTGACTAAGTTTCACTTAAAACATGATTTCTAATCACAACCACAAACTAAAAAGAAAAAATATACGAAAGAAGATATGCAAAATGCATAAAGACAAATCCAACTAAAGTATGGAATCTATCATCCAAAACATCTAAAAATATCCAAAAGCATCAAAATATCTAAAATCCAAAATAAGCAGTAAAGGTATCCAAAATAAACTCAAAATACATCAAATATATACAAAGGGTATGCAAAGTAAGATAGCTAGAAAAGTGGCCAAAATGTTCACCGGTATCTAATGATGCCACCGGCTACCTCCCCACACTTAAGATTAAGCATCGTCCTCGATGCTAATCCTGAGGATCAGGGATAGGTACATCGATAGGCTCTGGCTGTGGATGTGGTACCGGCTGAGACTCCTGTGTCTGAGGTGGTGCCTCTATATGTGCTGGCTCATCCGCATGAATACCCTCAGTCTGTAAATCTGCATGCTCCTCCTCATGGGTCTCCTCATCGGAATCGAAAGACTCTGGTAGAGGGGGCAGCTCAAGGCCCTGGGCCACAAACATCTGGTCAATCCGATCCAGGCAACGCATGATCTGGCGCTTGCTGCGCTCCATGTACCGGAAGAGACGCTGAACTAACAAGTAAATCGGCTGAGGTGCGGCTGCAGTAGATGCTCCTGCAGGGGCTGATGATGACGAGGGTCCAGCTCCCTCAACTGCTGCTCTGGCTCGAGATCGGTGGCGCGAGGCGGGCTTCTCGTGCACCCAGGATCCCCACGGAATAGTAACTGGCTCCTTCCGAGGGAGCGGTGGAGGTGGTGATACAACATCCTGGTGCCATGGAACTCCGGCCCGCTGAATCATCTGAGTGACCATGACCGGAAAAGGAAAGAGACCTCGGATGTGGGCTCTCCACATGAACCGCCTGATCAGCTGGGGGTAATAAACCTCTTTCCCCTCCATCACACAGCTGATCAAGATCAACATAGCAACTGGGATCTCTGTGAAGTGAGTCGTAGGCATGACGTAATGAGCGAAGATCTGCTGCCAAGTCTTGGCCTCTCGGCTCAGATAACTAAAGTACATCCCCTTGGGTGCCGTGTTATCGGCATCCATAACCCAAGGAGCATCCGTAGTGGCTACCACTGCTCTCAATGCCTCAAATCAAAGGTCATGCAATGAAGGTCTATCTCGGCCTGCATGAATGCATCAGTGTCACTGGTCTTAGGTTGGCAAGTAAGGGCATCCTCTATGGCCTGCTCTGTGATGGGTACCTCAATCCCCCTAACAAGTACCGAATCAAGGGTATGGCGGAAGAAGTTGCAGTAGAACTCCTGCACCCAAGATCGGTTCACCCGGCTCAGTTCCCTATCCAGAAAAGCCAAACCCATCCGGTCAATACGCTGGTGGATGATGTCGGTCAAATCTGATGGAATAACCAGCTTCTTCTCAGTATTCAGATTCTTTGAATTGTAGCTTGGGAATCTGAGTTCACAGTAGAGATTGGGGAATTTGACCGTATCCTGAGCCGGTAGTAATTGGTTTGCTTTATCTATGTCATTTAGAGGGTTTTGAGCATAGGCAAGCAGTGAAGCAAAAGTGGGGTTTGGTGTTTTCTTCCTCTTTTTGGAAGATGATGCTTTTCCTTTCCCTTTATCCGACATCCTGAAAAAATAGAATAGAATATGAGCAATTAAGCACTTAGCACGGAGCAAAGAAAGCATGTTCAGGATATCACTTGGCCAATAAACAATCATGATGTGAACTGAACTTGAAAGGTAAATTGGTAAACAAGTAAGCATAAGCGAACAAGTAAACCAAGAATGCAATGTCCAATAAAGTCACAGCTCTAATTCATTAAGCAATACTATCAACATACTTTTGAAAGAATGGTTAAAGAGGGTTAAATGTGAGTGGCAGTTAAATGGTTAAAGAAATTAGTAAGTTAGAAAAGTGAATTAGTGGTATGATGATATTTAGGCTCAATAAGAGAGGGGTTGTGGCTAGTCATAGAAATCAAGTTCAAAATGTTTAATGCAAATCCCGGAAGTCGAAAGTAACGAGAATTAGCCCAAAATTATAATAAAGACCAAAATGAAATTAAATTTCTTGAAAATTGGGCAGCATCTCGGCTTAAAAGTGGACATTCCCGGATAGAAAAATAGCACAAACAGCATGATTACAACATCAATTAAGCACAACGGCAATGAGATAGCATTTAGCAACACAAATTGCAGAAAAGAGCAACCCAAAATCAATCATACAGCACCCAAGGAAACAAACAGCAAATTATGCACAAACAGAGCACTTATCAGGCCTAGAATCCTCTATCCAGTCCTAGCTACCTAACCGCAATTATTTCTAACTAATCCTAGCATACAACATTCCAATCTTAACTAACTAACAGAAAATTAACAGTAGCTAACAGAATCAAACAATTAGTAACAAACAGACTTTGAGCAGGAACCTGGGAGCGGGGAAGAACTGAAAATAGAAAAGGAAATTGGAGTCGGAACGGAGGCAGCAGAATCAGTGAGTCGCGCCGCCGTGGATGGTGGCGGTAATGGCAGGCCGGTGGTTATGGCGGCATTCGGAGGAGTGAGAAAATGAGCAAAATGGATGAGTGAGAGAGAGAAAGCGAAGAGGTGTTGGTTGGTGGTGAGAGAGAGAGACCGGCAGTGTGATGGTGGTGGCCGGCGGTCACTGTCAGCGGCGGAGGGAAGAGTGAGAGGGGAATCTGAGATGGGGGAGGTGGTGATAGGGAGAAGAAGAGGGATGAGAGGGAAGGTAGGGGGTGGGTGGTGACGGCGGCGCAGCCGCCGGCGGTGATGAGGATGGTGGGCAGAATTGAAGGAAGGAGGGGATGAGGGTGAGAAGAGGTTGAGGGTGCGCGACTGCGCAGCGTCCCTCGCGTCTAAGGGTTGCATGTATTCATGTCGACGCGGGTGCGCACATTGCGCGAGCGCGCGCATTGGCGTATCCAGGAACCGATGCGTGCGCGTATCGTGCGCTAAGGCGTGGATGATGAAAATAGGCAACGACGCGTGCGCGTACCGTGCGCGCACGCGTGCGAGGAGTTGGGCTGGAGGCTTAAGGTTGGCCCATATCAGGCCTAACTCTCTGGGAAATGGCCTGGAGGTTGCGCTACTAGACTTGCGCGCACGCGGCATGTGCGCGTCCGCGTATATTGGCTGCTTATCATACGGCGCGCAAGCGCGATACGTGCGTTCGCGTCATTTCCTTCTCTTGGCACATGGACGCGCACGCGGCATGTTCGCGTCCGCGCGAGTTGAGTTGGGCTGGGGGCTTGAAGTTGACCCAGATCCTGTGCGACTCTCTGGTTATTGGCCCAGAAGTTGCAGCAATAGATCGACGCGTACGCGGCAGGTGTGCGTACACGTGCATTTCCCTATAACTGTATGGACGCGCACGCATTTAGTGCGCGTCAGTGTGGAATGAATTGGGCTTGGGGCACAACGCTGGCCTAGGAGAGGCCCAACTCTCTGGAATATGGGTGATGATGCATCCGCTCATGGACGCGTGCGCGTACAACGTGCGCGCGCGTCCACCCCTTTTTTTTTTGGAAAGGAAAATGCATAAAAGCTCTAAATTGCCCAAAAGACTCCCCATGGTGCCTACAACTCCTTATTTAGTCAAAAACCACACACTTTCTAAAATGCATGTTGGTTTTGAGATTTATTCCATTTCTACTAAGCACAACATACATGTTAATATGCTAGCAATTAATGTACACAAACAAACTAATTATGATATGAAGACCTACCTACAATGGTAACTCAAATCACTTATTAAACAGAATTGGAGGAGAGTGGAAAGAGTGTACCATGGTGGGATGTCTCCCACCTAGCACTTTTAGTTTAAGTCCTTAAGTTGGACATTTTGATGGAGTCCTTGCTAGGGTGGCTTATGCTTGAACTCTTCTTCGAATCCCCACCAGTGTTTGCACTTCCAATAGCCTCCGGGATCCCAATTTAAATGTACAAGGCCTTCAAGGGGGCCTAAGCAAGTAACAAGGCCCCTAAGTTGATAGTGGTCTATGTATGTTCCAGGATCCCATACTTTATTTGTCAACCCTTTTTTTTCTTGATCTTCATGCTTCCAACAGGGTGACAAACTTATTGAATTCTCTTTGTAACTCATACTCATCATCCTAATTCCATTGAATTTGGCTTCACTCCACTTTTAAAACTCAAAGTTTGATCTTCCATCCTTTATGCACCTTGATTCAAATTGTCCACCAACATCTAATCCATTCTTACTCTCTAGCCCACAAAGAGTTCTAAGTTGACCGTCCGTTTCTAACAACGCATATTGATATGGGCCAAGAAAATTAAAGGATGAGATGATTACCCACTCAATTTGTAATTGGGACGGCGACTTAGCAAGGAAGATATCCAATGGTCTTGACATTGTAGGTTCCACTTCCTTTGGCTCCTCCATGATGATTTCCATCTTTTGATAACTTTCTTTAAATTCTTCTTGTTTGCTAACTTCCTCCAAACCTTTATCATTGATCAAGTCAAGTGTTGGAGGTTGCGCAACCTCCTCAACATCGGTTTCACATTCGATGGGAGAAGCTTCAACAAGATCACCATTGTCACTTGATGTAGAGTTATTTTCGTTGATGGAACTTCCTTCTTGTTCAACCTCCTCTAGGTCTTCTTCCACTTCTTTATCTTCAACAATCTTCATTTCCTCCGCTTGTTGCAACACACCCTCCATTTCCTTATGCTCAACTTGAGACTCTAAAGTCTCCCTCATACCTTCCTCTTTGGTTGCTTTTTCACAATCATCCGTGAACTCATTTTGCTTGTGATATGAATCCCAAGAATCCATCTTTTGACAGATGGTTGCTTGAAGCCGATCCATTTCTTCCTTGAGAGGATCCTTTGACTCTTGTTCCTCTTCACTAACATAAGTAGGATCATATGGCTCTTGGATTGATGGACATGGATTTTTTTCCGTGGAGGTTTGTGGCGGAAAGGAGAAATCATGATATGGTTGGAAAGGAGGTTTATCAAAGCTTGGCAGTGGGAGGGCATCTTGGTTGTTGGTATAAGGTGGGATTATACGGGACATAAATTCTTGGAGAGTAGAGGTGAAACAAGTGAGTGCGGTTTGGAGCTCTTCTTGCTCTTGAAGAATGATACCAAGTGTATCATCCATGGAAACTTGGTGTGGAGGGTAAAGATGTTGGAGTGGTGGTGATCCAAGAGTTGCTTGTTCATAATCGTCACAAGAGTATGCATAGGGGGAATATAGATTTGGATCATATGTAGGCAATTGGTGGAAATAAGATGTGGGTTGAGAATATGGTGCATAGAATGATGGTGGTTGAGTGGTATAACCATGATAAGAATCATCATATCCATAGGAATGATATGCATTATAGGAAGGATTACCATCATAATAACTTGAAGGGGAAGGTTGCCATGATGATTGCTCATATGGATATGGCTCCCTTCCTAAGAATTCATCTCTCCCATAATGTGAGCCATCATTCAAGTTTTCATCGCCTACAACATAGTCATAGTCATATCCAAAACCACAAGGATGAGAATTCATAGTGGCAAATAGGGACAAAACTAATAGAGATCTAAAACTAATGAAAACTAACAAACAAACAAAAGACAAACATATTCACAATATTCACATATTTACATTAACCAAAAAAACATGGCACTCATGTGCATTCCCCGGCAACGGCGCCATTTTGATGAGTGAATTTTTGCCGGTATAGAAATTATCAAGTAATCAATCGTAGTATAGTCTAAACCGACGTAAAATCCATCATTAAACAATTCTACAATCTATAACCGAGAGTATTAGTCTCGAGTCGTTCTTCCCTAGGAATGCTACAAGGATGCATGCTATTGGTTAAGTGATCTTTCGTGGCTTGAAGAGTGTGGTATAAAAGTGCTAATAAAAGAAAACAACAATCAATCAATATCAAAAGCCTTAGCCAAGGTTGAACATTGGAAGTTTCATCACTATAGATTCCTTCAATTGTGATAACAAAGGAGTGTTGCTTCACTTAGTTAACCCCTAATCATAGAGGGAAGTCAAGTAAAAGTAATTAACTCAAGTCACAAGTCCTAGTCTTACCCTAGGGAAGTCTAGCTTTAGTGCACTCTAAGTCAATTAGAAATTCTCAATTATCAATCAACAATTGACATCCATTATTCAAGTGTCTCCAATGACTCAACCATTAGGCCAAGTGAGGGAATGCTACTCCATATCTAAAGTTGGCATTTTCTCAAACATTTGGAGAGCAAGGATGAAAGACATAGTAAAATTGAGAAGAGGTTTAGAATCAAAGTGATTCAATAAGAGATTAACAACAATCAACAATGAACAACAATGAAAATGAGATCTTCAATGAATTAATAGAGTCCAAAACAACAAAGTTAAACCTAAGATCTATAAGAATTGAACACTTACAAACACTAATTGAGATTAGAGAAGAGGATCTACAACATGAACAAAGTAAATTGAGTGTTGTAATAGATCTCACCAAGGAATGGTTGAGAAGTGAGAAAATGAAGATGAATCCTAGAGAGAGGTTGGAGTCTCTCTCTCTCTACAAAATGTAACTAACTAAAAAATATCTAAGAAGACTTGTAAAATGAGTCTATGGATGTGAATGTGTGTTAATCCCCTTCAATCCTTGGTTCTTATATGCAATTTGGCGCCAAAGTTGGTTGCTGAAACCTTCCAAAATCACCCGGCACGTGTTGCAATAACAAAATCACGTGCGGACTACGACGCGTGCGCGCACGGTACGCGTGCGCGTCCCTGGCTTATTCCGTAATGTGCGCGCGAGCGCCTTGTGCGCGTGCGCGTGCTTGGCCGAGATCAATTCTTTGGCTTTTTGTGCTTCTCTCCACTTGCATGCTTCCTTCCTTGCTCCTTTGATCCATGCCTAACCTATTTCAACCTGAGATTACTAGCAAACATATCAAGGCATCTTATGGAATCAAGGATGAATTAGAATTCATCAAAATAAGGCTTAGAAAGCATGTTTTTACACTTAAGCACAAATACGGGAGAGATTACAAAACCATGCCAATTCATAGGTTAAATGCGAGAAAAGGTTATCAAAATACTCTAAATTCAATACAAGATAAACCCTAAAAATGGGGTTTATCACTGTGACAGAGCATTTGGACCATTTTCACTGAGAAGATGGGATGTAGCCATTGACAACGGTGATGCCCTACATACAGCTTGCCATAGAAAGGAGTGATGAAAAACTAGAAGGAAGAAGTAGGAAAGAAGAGATTCAGAAGGAACACAGCACCTCCATACACCTATCCGAAATTCTTACCATTGGATTACATGAGTAACTTTATCTTTATTTTATGTTTATTATTTATTATTAATTTTCGAAAATCCATAATCAATTACTATCCGCCTGATTGAGATTTACAAGGTGACTATAGCTTGCTTCATACCAACAATCTCTATGGGATCGACCCTTACTCACGTAAGGTTTATTACTTGGACGACCTAGTACACTTGCTGGTTAATTGAGCGAAATTATGGAAAGAAAGTGCTGAGTTAATAGATGCACATACCAAAGAACCATTATTGATGATCACAATTTTGTCCACCAAAAAGGTATTCGGATAAGAGGCCCTGGTTCATCAGAAGAGGAGACCTCACCCCGGAAGCCAAGGCATGGTTTGAGCTTGTGAGACGATCTATCCTCCCAGCTGCAAATAATTTTGAGGTCAACATCGCTAGAGCCACTATGGTACATATCTTAATAAAGGGTGGAGGCATCAATGTGCACGAAATCATAGCTGAGGGAATTCAAGAGTCAGCAGAGAAGAGTAATTCGGGTGCTAGACTTTGGTACCCCAGCACCATCTTTAGATTATGCATGAAAGCCAAGGTAGTCTTCGAGGACAGTAGTCCAGTTTGGGTAAGTCTTGGGAGGTCACTTACATTTCAATGCATAATGCATGTAACACCAGCTCAACAGCAGAAAAGACCCCATCTAAGGAAGAGGACATCAGGAGAAGAACCAGAAGAAGAACCTTTCCAAGAAGAACCCCAACCAACAGAATATCATCAAGAAGGGTATTATGACCCAACCAATATAAATTTGGGCCACGTTCGAGGAGCCATTAATGAATTATCAAGAATATACATGGAAGGACACGAACAACAGTTGCAATTTCAATCTCAGAGAATGGATCGTCAAGAGGAAATGCTATCAAATTGGATGAATCAACAAAGGGAGTGGCAGAAACAACTAATGGAGCAACAATAAGAGCAATACTCTCAGCTCACTCAAGCCATCAATCAAGTGTCTGAAAGGCAAGAAAACCAAGATAAACGCCTCTAGGGACTCAACCAACGCCAGATGGCTCAGATGAAAGCATTCAACGAATTCAGTGTGCTCAATGAAGGAAGGCAACTGCATCGAGAAGAATTTAGCATAAACACTCAGGTAAAAAACTATATGACTAGGCATATGCATAACTTGCACCCTGCCATCCCAAGTTATGAGGCAGTTCGCAAGGACTTAACAGAGCAAGAAGAGGGAAAGGTGAAACAGCAAAAGGAAGCGTTAAAGAAGAAGATGGAGGATGCTGGTTTCTGGAAGAAGCTGATAGGGAAGCGCAAAGGGAATGGAGATTCAAGCAATCAAGGAGGATCCCAAGACAAGGGAACATGATCATTTAAGGTGGTGGAGTTCCTTCTTGGTTCTATCTAATTCATAGCTTTAAATAAGTAAAATCATGTATGAAATAAAATATGCTTCTATGGAAGCTTAGGATTTTCAATTCTGCATTTAAGTTTCATTGCTTAGGTTAATGGTTATTGAGCTTAGTGCCTCTAGTTTTCAACTTCACCTTTCTTACTTGTATGCTTGTCCTTTAAGTTAATCAAAAAGAAAATGTTATAAAAAGAACAAGAGTGAAGTTATTTTGAGAAGTAGGTTCTGAATGTTTGTGGTAGGATGATTAGTAAGCTAAGTTGGTTCACCAAACAAGAAAAGAAAGCAACTATCTATCCCAAGTCTTATTCTTGAAACACATCCTATGAGACAAACTCGACAATAAGATCCCAATAAGAAAAGAGAAGGAGCAATAAAAGTGAAAAAGAAAGAAACACAATAAGAAACAATGCTAGGCACCAAGGGTTTCAAAATTGAGGCATGTGTCTGTGGTGTTTATGTGCAAGGGATATACTTGGATGAATAAGCTCTTAGGGGTGCCTTATCACTTGGTAACTTGGATTAACTAATCCGGGATTATCAGCTGAAAGTCCACTATCAAGAGTAACCTTTGGTACAGAGCACTTAGTAACCCAAAGAGGTGCTGGACACCAAGGTCTCAAGAAAGAAAAATAACAAACCATGTGTGTGTATGGATGAGGGAAAGAGACTTGAGTGAGTAACTCCTTAGGGGTGTCTTAACACCTAGCACCTTGAACCAACTGGTTCGGAAGTGTTAGCTGAAAACTTATCATAAAAAGTCGCCCTCTTACAGAGCACTTAGCCAAAAGAAGAAGGTAATAAACTTTGAAAAAGAAGGAAGGATCAACAAGAAAGGAGTCTCAAAGGATGCAATCAAGAAAGTGACCAAGGAATTGATAAATGCTTGAAACCTAAAAAGGAAAGAACCTAAGTTGCTATGCATGAAACCCCATAAACCAGGAATCTTACTTCTATTTTATCTTCTTGTTCTTTCATTTCATTCTCCTTATGTTTCAGTACTTGCTTAAGGATAAGCAAGCTTTAAGTTTGGTGTTGTGATGCCAAGGCATCTAGGCCAGTTTCACTGACTGACCTTTTCTTTACTGTTTTAGGGTAGTTTCATGCATTTTCTTAGTAAATAAGGTAAGTTTTGGATGAAAATACACTTACACCTTGATTCAAGCAACTATTGTGAATTTCATATGATTTCATGAGGATTTTGCTAGAATTGCATGATAAATTGATGATGCATAATCTCATGACTTTGGCTAGAGCTTTAATGTACTTTATTTGCTTAATTTCAGGGCAAAGGAAGCAAGGAAGAACCATGGTAGTACTCACGTTAATCTAGTTAACGTGAACACTAACGTGGAATGGCAAATAGCTTGCAACGTTAATGAGAAAAGTGATCACCAATAACGCCTGCGAAGCCATCAATAGCTCACGTTACTTGCCACGTTAACTAAGTTAACGTGGTAGTTAACGTGGAGACAAAAGAGTACTCCAACGTTAGTGGTAAACGTGAAGACCACTAACGTTCCAAGACATGGCAATGTGCTACGTTAAGAGTCACGTTAACTAAGTTAACGTGAACTCTAATGTAGAAGAGAAGAACAACGCCAACGTTAGTGACACTCACCTTTGTCACTAACGTTGGATCAACTAGCATTGCCTACATTTGTGGTCATGTTAAGACCACTAACGTGAGAGTTAACGTGGAGTTGAGGATTGATGAGCCAACGTTAGTGACACTCACTTTTGTCACTAACGTTGGAAGATGGCATTACTACCACATTAAGAGCCACGTTAACTTAGTTAACGTGAGCTCTAACGTGAAGAATAGAGGCACTTGGAGTGTTAGTGACAAAGGTAAGTGTCACTAACGCTCTCGAAGGTGAAGCATACCCACATTAAGAGCCACGTTAGTTACACTAACGTAAACTCTAACGTAGGGACAAAAGGCACATAGCAACGTTATTGGGAAAGGTGAGTCCCAATAACGCTTGCAAAAGGGGTATAAGCCAACGTTATTGGGGAAAGTGAGTCCCAATAACGTTAGCAAAGATGTAGAAGGAAACGTTAGTGGTCACGTTAATGCCACTAACGTTGGAGTTAACGTGAGGTAACTGAGGGTTGAACGTTAGTGGAAAAAGTGATTGCCACTAATGTTCTCGAACCCAAAATGTCACTTAACGTTAATCTCACTAACGCCCATGCCTAATTCATACTTCTCTGCAAGTTGGGCCCACTAAAGATTAGAACTACTTCAACTCAAGATCCAGAGCTCACATCCAAGACTTGAAGAACTCACTAGAAGATCAAGAGGAGTAGTATATATAGGAGTAGTTTTGAACTATAGAGAAGCTTGGCACTTTGGAGAACTACCTCTGTATATTTACTTTTCTGCACTTTTAGCATGAATTCTTCTTTTCTGCCATTTTTTATTTCTAGAGCTATGAACAACTAAACCCCCTTCATTGGGTTAGGGAGCTCTGTTGTAATTTAATGGATCAATTATAGTTTTCATTCTTCTTCTTCTTTCTTTTCTTTTGATCTTACTAGAAAGCTTTCGATCTTCATCTAATTGGATTGTTATCTTGGAAAAGAGACTCTCCATAATTGGATCTCCTCTGAGCCTTGGAAAAGGGATGAGGAGATCATGCTAGAAATGCTTTCTCATGTTGGACCAAATTGGGGTTTGGACGGATATAGTAACATGTAATCCTCCCAGCACTTTGATTTGAAAATATATGTGGTATAATCAGTGACCACACTTCATCTGTTCCCATGAGCAATTAAATCAAGGAATTGGGCAATTGTTCAAGCTTAGAGAGATTGGATTGCCAAGGAATTGGGATCCAATCACTTAAGATTGCCAAGGAGATCAATGAATGCATTGATTGAGAAAGAGATGAGAATGAACTTGATCCGGAGAATACAACATCTCCTGAACCCAATGATTTCCCCATTTCTGATCTTACCCATTCTCTTTACTTTCTGTCATTTATTTTCATGCTCATTGCCCCAAATCCCCATTTAAGATTCTGCACTTTATTTTCTATTATTTACTTTCTTGCCATTTAATTTTCTGCAATTCTCAACTACATCCTGCTTAGCTCAACTAGCATAATCTTCCAATTAAAATTGCTTGACCAATCAATCCTTGTAGGATTCGACCTCACTCTATTGTGAGTTTTTACTTGACGACAATTCGGTATACTTGCCGAAGGAAAATTTGTTGAGAGACAAGTTTTCATGCATCAGTGACTCTAAACCAAAAAGATAAATTCTTCATAATCTAAGCAACAAGATGAACCGTCAGTTGTCCAAACTCGAACAATCCCCGGCAACGGCACCAAAAACTTGGTGCACGGAATTGTGATTTACACGTTTCACAACTCCGGTGCCACTAACCAGCAAGTACACTGGGTCATCCAAGTAATACCTTACGTGAGTAAGGGTTGATCCCACGGAGATTGTTGGCTTGAAACAAGCTATGGTTATCTTGTAACTCTTAGTCAGGATATCAATAATAATTCTTAGTTTTATTTGTAAAAAGTAAAAGAACATGAAATAAATAATACTTGTTATGCAGTAATGGAGAACAGGTTGAGGTTTCGGAGATGCTCTACCCTCTGAGTTTCTACTTTCCTACTGCCTTCTTCTCCAAACACGCAAGCCTCCTTCCATGGCAAGCTTTATGTTGGTGGATCACCGTTTTCAATGGCTACCATCCGTCCTCTCAGTGAAAACATGTCCACTACGGTTTCCCGCATGGCAAAAAGATCAACGGATCTTATTCCAACACAAGTGAGAACTGATAGATGATTAGCCATGCGGGAAACCGTAGCGGACATGTTTTCACTGAGAGGACGGATGGTAGCCATTGACAACGGTGATCCACCAACATAAAGCTTGCCATGGAAGGAGCCTTGCGTGTTTGAAGAAGAAGGCAGTAGGAAAGCAGAAACTCAGAAGGTAGAGCATCTCCGAAAGCTCAACCTGTTCTCCATTGCTGTATAACAAGTATTATTTATTTCATGTTCTTTTACTTTTTACAAATAAAACTAAGAATTATTATTGATATCCTAACTAAGAGTTATAAGATAACCATAGCTTGCTTCAAGCCGACAATCTCCGTGGGATCGACCCTTACTCACGTAAGGTATTACTTGGATGACCCAGTGCACTTGCCGGTTAGTGGCACCAGAGTTGTGAAACGTGTAAATCACATTTTCGTGCACCAATGCACATGCCCCTTTCTGGAAAGAGTGATTCGTGGCAGCTTTACCAAAATTATTCTCTGAAAAAGTATTACAAAAACTACAAACACAGTTTGGGACCCAGATTCCCTTTAACTCATTATCTTTTGGACAATTGCATAATATAATAGTACAAACTGGAATAGAAGTATGCACAGATACCAAGATACATGACGAGCGGATATTTTATACGCTTTTTGGGGGTAATTTAATGTAGATTTTAGTATGTTTTAGTTAGTTTTTTGTATAATTTTATTAGTTTTTAGGCAAAATTCATATTTCTGGACTTTACTATGAGTTTGTATATTTTTCTGTAATTTCAAGTATTTTCTGGCTGAAATTGAGGGAGCTAAGCAAAAATCTGATTTAGGCTGAAAAAGGACTGCTGATGCTGTTGGATTCTGACCTCCCTTCACTCGGAATGGATTTTTTAGAGCTACATGAGTCCAATTGGGCGCTCTCAATTGGGTTGGAAAGTAGACATCCATGGCTTTCTAGCAATATATAATAGTTCATACTTTGCGTGAAGATAGACGATGTAAACTGGTGTTCAACGCCGGTTCCATGTTGCAGTTTGGCGTTCAGCGCCAGAAACAGGTTGCAAGTTGGAGTTCAACGCCAGAAACAGGTTACAACCTGGCGTTCAACTCCAAAAATAGCCCAGGCACGTGAGAAGCTTAAGTCTCAGACCCAGCACACACCAAGTGGGCCCCAGAAGTGGATTTCTGCACTATCCATCTTAGTTTACTCATTTTCTGTAAACCTAGGTTACTAGTTTAGTATTTAATCAACTTTTAGAGATTTATTTTGTATCTCATGACACTTTTAGATCTGAATTTTATACTCTTTGATGGCATGAGTCTCTAAACTCCATTGTTGGGGGTGAGGAGCTTTGCAGCGTCTCGATGAATTAATGCAATTATTTCTGTTTTCCATTCAAACACGCTTGTTCCTATCTAAGATGTTCATTCGCGCCTCACTAGGAAGAAGGTGATGATCCGTGACACTCATCACCTTTCTCAATTCATGAACGTGTGCCTGAAAACCACCGCCGTTCTACATCAGATTGAATGAGTATCTTTTAGATTTCTTAATCAGAATCTTCGTGGTATAAGCTAGAATTGATGGCGGCATTCATGAGAATCTCCAAAACTCCAACATATTATCCATTACTGCGTAACAATTATTTATTTTATGCCCTTTTTTACCTTTTACAATCGAGGCTAAAGAATCCTATTGGTATCCTGACTAAGATTAATAAGATAACCATAGCTTGCTTTAAGCCAACAATCTCCGTGGGATTCAACCCTTACTCACGTAAGGTATTACTTGGACGACCCAGTGCACTTGCTGGTTAGTTGTGCGGATTGCAAAAGTGTGATTACAATTTCGTGCACCAAGTTTTTGGCGCCGTTGCCGGGGATTGTTCGAGTTTGGACAACTAAAGGTTTATTTTGTTGCTTAGATTAGGAATAATTTATTTTTGATGCTATAGAGTCATTAAATCCGAGTCCTTTATTTTCTTTTCAAAAATTTTTAAAAAATATTAAGTTTGGTGTCAATTGCAAATTTATATTTTCCTTTAAATTTTTGAATTGCATGTTCTTTATTTTTCCTTGATCTTCAAATTTTCTTGTTTGATCTTTAGTTTTTCCTATTTTTGTGTGTTTTTCGTGTTTTCCTTGTGCTTTTTCAAAATTTTAGTTTTCAAAAATATAATTTTTATATACAATATTAAAACACGTTACATTTATAGCTCAGTTGGCTAGAGCGTTGGCTTATGTTCTTGGCAATTGCGTATCTTCTTATTAAAATCTTTTTCAAAAATAATTTTTCTTTGATTGAATCTTGTGCCAAACTTTAAGTTTGGTGTTTTCTTGTTAATTTTCTTTAATTTTCGAAAATTTATTTTGGTTTTCTAAAAATTTTAAGTTTGGTGTTCTTTCTTTTGTTCTTGTTGTTCTTGTGAATCTTCAAGGTGTTCTTGAGTCTTCCTTGTGTTTTGATCTTAAAATTTTTAAGTTTGGTGTTCCTTGGTGTTTTTCCTCCAAAATTTTCGAAAACAAGGAGCATTAGATCTAAAAATTTTTAAGTCTTGTGTCTTCTGTGTGTTTTTTCTCTTTCATCATAAAATTCAAAATTCAAAAAAAATATCTTTTCTAACTAATTTTAAGCCATCTTTTTGAATTTTTTTAAAAATAAAATTTAGATTTCAATTTCAAAAATATCCTAACCACTTTCTCTTTCCTTACTTTTTCGAAAATCTCCATAAAATATTTTTAAATTTTTTATTTTATTTTCGTTTGTATTTATTTTTATTTTCATTGTCGTCTTTATTTTATCTTATTTTATTATTATTATTTCAAAATTTTTATATATAATAAAATAAATAAAATAAATTCACATCATCTCCCTTTCTCCATTATGGACTTAAGTGGAATTGAACAGTCCAAAAGGACTCTGGGGTCATATGCTAACCCCACTACTGCTTCATACGGGAATAGTATCTGTATACCCTCCATTGGAGTCAGTAGTTTTGAGTTGAATCCTCAGCTCATTATCATGGTGCAGCAAAGTTGCCAGTATTTTGGTCTTCTACAAGAAGAACCTACAAAGTTTCTGGCACAGTTTTTACAAATTGCTGACACAGTACATGATAAGGAAGTAGATCAGGATGTCTATAGACTGTTACTGTTTCCATTTGCTGTAAAAGACCAAGCTAAGAGGTGGTTAAATAACCAACCTAAGGACAGCATAAAGACATGGAAACAACTGTCAGAAAAATTCCTGAATCACTATTTTCCTCCAAAACGGATGACACAGCTAAGGCTGAGCATCCAAGGCTTTAAACAAGGAGATAATGAATCCCTTTATGATGCCTAGGAGAGATACAGAGAGATGCTAAGAAAATGCCCCTCTTAAATATTTTCATAGTGGGTGCAGTTAGACATCTTCTATTATGGGCTTACAGAGAGAGCTCAAATTTCTCTAGACCACTCAGCTGTTGGATCTATACACATGAGAAAGACAATAGAAGAAGCTCAAGAGCTCATTGATACAGTTGCCAGAAATCAGCATCTGTACCTGAGCAGTGAACCTTCCTTGAAAGAAAAGACCAAAACAGTAACTGTTGAACTCAGTCCTGCAGAACAAGTTACTGAATTCAATCAGCAACTGGATTTTCTAACAAAACAGCTAGCCAAATTCAAGGAGATACTACAAGAAACAAGAATGGCTAATATGAATATGGAAGTACAGTAAAAGCAAACAGAACAGCAGTTATTAAAACAAATAACAGAAGAGTGCCAAGCAGTTCAATTAAGAAGTGGGAAAACATTAAATACCTCACTTCAAGGTAGCAGGAAGCCAAGAAATGAGCAAACTACCCAAAATCCATCTGAGGACAGTAAGAGCCTAGAGAGGAATAATTCTGGTGCTCAAACGCCAGAAAATGGGTGGAAAGCTGGCGTTGAACGCCCAAACCATGCTCAGTCTTGGCGTTTAACGCCAGAAACAAGCAAGGAATTGGCGTTGAATGCCCAAAGGAAGCACAGTTCTGGCATTCAAACGCCAGAAACATGTAAGGAGTTGGCGTCTAATGCCACTCTAGCTTACACTCCTGGCATTCAAACACCAGTGGGAGATCAGACACATACAAGTGCCGATAGCAACCCCTCTAAAAAGGCTTCTCAACCCACATCTGTAGGCAATAAACCTACAGCAACTAAGGTTGAGGAATACAAAGCCAAAATGCCTTATCCTCAGAAACTCCGCCAATCGGAACAGGATAAGCAATTTGCCCACTTTGCAGACTATCTAAGGACTCTTGAAATAAAGATTCTTTTTGCAAAGGCACTTGAGCAAATACCTTCTTATGCTAAGTTCATGAAAGAGATCCTAAGTCATAAGAAGGATTGGAGGGAAACTGAAAAAGTTTACCTCACTGAAGAATGTAGTGCAGTCATTCTGAAAAGCTTACCTAAGAAGCTTAAAGATTCCGGAAGCTTTATGATACCATGCACATTAGAAGGTACTTGTACCAAGCAAGCTCTATGTGATCTTGGGGCAAGTATCAACCTAATACCTGTATCTACTATCAAAAAGCTTGGGTTGACTGATAAAGTCAAACCAACCCGGATATGTCTCCAACTTGCTGATGGCTCCATTAAATACCCATCAGGCGTAATTGAAGATATGATTGTCAAGGTTGGGCCATTTGCCTTTCCCACTGACTTTGTGGTGCTGGAAATAGAGGAGCACAAGAGTGCAACTCTCATTCTAGGAAGACCTTTCCTAGCAACTGGACAAACCCTCATTGACGTCCAAAAAGGGGAAGCGACCCTGAGAGTCAATGAGGACGAGCTTAAGTTGAATGTTGTCAAAGCTATGTGATGTGCGGAAAACGATCCGACACAAAACTCACCGGCAAGTGCACCGGGTCGCATCAAGTAATAATAACTCACGGGAGTGAGGTCGATCCCACAGGGATTGAAGGATTGAGCAATTTTAGTTTAGTGGTTGATTTAGTCAAGCGAATCAAGATTTGGTTGAGTGATTTGTGATTTGCAGAGTTTAAATTTCATGGAAAGTAAAGGGACTGGATAAATTGCATGAAATTAAAGAGAACTGAAATTTAAAGTGCTGAATCTTAAAGAGCAAGAAATTAAATGGCAGAAACTTAGAACACAAGAAATGTAAATTGCAGAATCTTAAATTGCAAAAAATGTAAATGGCTTGAATTGTAAAGGGAATTGGGAATTGGATTTGTAGAAATTAAACAAGGAAAAGTAAATTGCAACAAACAGAGAAAATAGAAGTTGACTTGGATTGAATCGGATCTTAAAATGGAAATGTAATTGAGATTTAAAAGCATTAAACAGGGAATGTAAAATTAGAATTCAGATCTCAGGACCCAAGAGACTAGATAACCAAGTCTAGATCTCAATGCCTTCCTAGATCCAACAAGAACAATTGCAAAGGAGATGAAGAATTGTAAATTGTAAAGAAAGTAGAAGAAGAAACACTTAACCGAAACTGGAATTCAATTAAGCAGTAAAATGAAACAGAGAGATCTTAGGATGAGATTGAAACAGAATTCCTTCAATTCTCCAACCCAAGATCCAAGCAAATGCAATTGAAATTGAAAGCAATAAAACTAAGAGGAAGAGAAGTGAATTCTCCGTCCCCGAGACTAAGAAATTAAAGATCACTCAATACCAAAAGCTTTCCTAAAACTATTCTGAAAACTAAAAGGGAGAGCTCCCTATGAAAACTCCAAAGAAAAGCTCCCGAATGACTTGAATTCTATCCTATTTATACACTTTCTTCAAATAATCTTCAAGCCTTGAGTTGGGCCTTTGCTCTTGGTGGAATTGGGTTGAGAGAGGCCTTGGTTGATTGCTCTTGGAGTTTGGAGAGGAATCAAAGTGAACCAAGTGAACCGGGTTTGAATGTTGCAAAAGTTTGAGTAAAAGTTTGAGTAAAAGTTTGAGGCTAACTTTTACTCCAACTTTTCACCTCAGCTTCCTCATTTTGCTGATACCAACGTTGGTGCAAAAGTTAGGGGTCTAACTTTTGCTCCAACGTTGGCCTTCTTTAGTGCACTTATGGCGCCAACGTTAGCCCAAAAGTTAGAGGCTAACGTTGGCGCAAACTTTTGGTGCCCAGGGAGTGATTTTCATGCGCCAACGTTAGCCAAAAAGTTAGGGGCTAACGTTGGCGCAAACTTTTGGTGCCCCAGGGAGTGTTTTGCATGTGCCAACATTAGCCCAAAAGTTAGGGGCTAACGTTGGGGCAAACTTTTCACCCAAAAGTTTGTGCAAAAGTTTGAGGCTAACTTTTGGTCCAGCATTTTGCTTCCTGGTTCATTTTCACTTATTCCAAAAGTTTGAGCTAAAGTTTGAGGCAAATTTTTGCTCAAACTTTTTGTCCTCTCTTCCTCCTAGCCATTCCTTCTTGCTTCAACCTTTCTCCAAGCTTTCTTCACCTATCATTAATCAACCAAACACATCAAAGCTATGCTCAAAATCATGAGATATTCATTCTTTCACAATATGTAACAAATATAGCATAAAACCTCATGAAATTGTATTAATTCATCTATGGTTGATTTAATCAAATGAAGCATGAAAATCTACCCAAATTGGCTTGCTTAGAGCTCAAGAAAGTGCATAATTCAAGTGAAAACAAAAGAAAAAGACTAGTGAAACTAGGCTAAGATGACTTGTCATCACAACACCAAACTTAAAGCTTGCTTGTCCCCAAGCAAGAAATGAATTATGCTCAGAGGTTCTTTCAATTAAGATGGATTGAAGAACACTTGTAAAGTACAGTGAGTGAAGTGATTAAGTAACAGTGGGGTGAACTCTAAATTATATGCTCATGCAAGGGCTTCAGTGCTCACTAGTCCTTACATATTGGTAGTCGTAGGTCTTAGGATTTTCATCCAAATGGTATCATAGAGATCTCTTTATATGTAATCACCTTGAAGCAGCTTATAGTTTCTGTGCTTTGGCCTCGACTCTAAGTGTCATGTCTCAAAGCAGCTCTTTAAATAAGTTTTCAATCAATACTCCTAAACCAGTTGGTTTTAAGGTATTAGGTGTTAAAGCACCCCTAAGGATTTACTTGCTCAAGCCTCTTTCCTTGACACACTTCAACCACAAGCATTTACTAGGATAACAACTCTTTGAGTTTTTGTTTCTTTCTTACATTTTTTGCCTAGTAATTGATGCTCAGAGCCTTGGGCCATGTTCTTTTTGTTTTTGTATTCTTTTTCTTTTTGTTTTGTTTGCTGCTTCTCGGATCAATTGATTTTTGAGAATCTCCACAATACTTCTTTGAACTTCATATCCTGCCTATGAGCTCCCATGCAAGTTTTCACAAGCATGCAACCTCAATACATAATCATACAACTAGAACCACCACTTCTCCTAATCTTTTGCTTACCTCAAAATTGTTTAATTCCTCAATCCTTCGTTTCAAAGAACTTTCATGTGATGCATTCTTGAAAATTGAGTGCAAACAAGTTTTGAAGATAAGAATGTTGTGAATAATCAAGCATCTTGCTTATTGAATTATAAAGAAAGACTATGCTATGCAGGCAGGCAGGGGTATATAAAGAAAACTATACTATGCAGACAGGCAGGGCAAATAAGGATACAATCCAACTTTCAATCACAGCAATATTTGATGTAAAATAATCACTTAACGATACAACCTGTTGGAGTTCACTTGCTTTCCTTCTTCTCATCATCATTAATGCTGACTTTCATGTTCCTCTTTCACCTCTTTGGTTGATGATGCTAAAAATCTCCAAAAGTTTGTATGATATTCTGCAGTGATATTGGAAGTTGCTTGTTCCCCAAGCACTTAGAAACAGTGGTTAGTCTGCATGATTTATTTGTGGGCTTTTTGAACTTATTTTGGTGTGGGAACACCAAACTTAGTACCTTGCCAAGGGTTTTCATGAACCATGTGTGAAATTCTTTTTTTCTTTCTCAAAAGTAATAAGGCTGAAAACTAGAAAACAGCAAAATAGTTAACTAATTCATCCAGTATGCTTGAAGCCCATATCATGCATAAGGTGAGAATGTGTGTTATGATGGGATTTTGGTGGAACACCAAACTTAGAATTCTTCATTCTCCCTTAGATTGTTTTGGTGTGCAACACCAAACTTAGCTTCTTGCAATCTAGATAAAGCTAGTTAACCTTTTTATTGAAATAGATATGAAAAAAAAGAACTACCTCAGGTTGGGTTGCCTCCCAACAAGCGCTCTTTTATTGTCACTAGCTTGACATCCTCTGTGCTTGCTCAGCTTAGATTCTGTGCTTCCTTCTCCTTGTCCCCTTGTCCTCCTAAGTGAGACTTTGCCTTATGATGTTCATCCTGGATGAGTGATTCTTTTCCTTTAGCCTTCTTCTCACTCACTTCTGTGAGGTTCTTAGCTAATTGTTCCATTTGCCTCTCAATTCTCCCGAGTGAGGCCTCATGGTTCTTGCTTATCATCTCTTGATGTTTCATCATTCTCTCTACTATGATTTCCAGATTAGTGATCCTCTGAGAGTCTTGTGAGATTGGTTGATTGTTGGGTGTTGGGGGTTGGAAGGATGGGTAGTATGGTGGTATGCAGTGATTGTTGTTGGTATTGTGGGTTTTTTGCAGGTTTGAGAACTTGGGGTTGTTGTAATTGAAGTCTCCTTGTTCCTGATGTTGAGATCCCCTCATTCTTAGATACGAATGTGGCTTCCATGGTGGAAATTGTGCACTCACTGTAGTAGAATGGAGAAAATCAATTTGTCTAGCTATTGACTCCAATTGTTGCTGAGTTTGCTGATGTAGCTGTTTGCTTTGATTCATGACTGCCTTCATTCCTCCAAGATTCATTATCTCCTTTTCTGAAGTTGCATTCTGTGGGGTCTCAAACGAGTGTTGGTTATTGGCTCTCTTGTCATTGAACTCTGCAGTTCCTTGGCCAGCTGCTATTGCTTTGAGTAGGTCATCTGAGAAGTAGTCCACCACTCTTCTTGTTTCTGGGGTTAATCCTTCATAGAACGCTTGGAAACCCACTTTGTCATTTGCTTTCTTGTATCTTTCCCATGCTTTGAACAATGGTTCTTCCTCTTCTTGTATGAATGGATGTATTCCCTCTTTCATCTTGATGTTTTGTTGGGATGAGGAGAATTTGGCTAGAAATTTGGCAACCAAATCATCCCAACTAGTGATACTTCCTTGGGGAAAAGTTTCAAGCCATTGTGCCGCTTCATCCTTCAGTGAAAAAGGAAATAGCAAAAGCTTATAGGCATCATGATTTATACCATCGAAGTTGACAACCACAGGTCCTTAGAAAAATGAATAGGTGCTATTTAGGATCCTCCAATGGATTTCCTCCATAGGAACAATTCTTCTTTATTAGTGTAATGAGTTGCGGTTTCATGTTGTGGTGTTCCTCTTTCTCAGAAACTCCTTCTTCAATGATATCCTTCCCTCTGGTTGCTCTTCTTTCCTGTGACATATAAATCAATCACAAGGAATACACATTGGTATTTTTGAGAATTGAGTGTAGTTAATTGAGACAAAACCTCAAACAGTTAGCGTGTTAATAGAGGCAAATCTTCAAACAGTTAGTGGGTTAGTCAAAAATAAAGAAAAAGTGCTTGATCTAAACTACCACCTCACTTAATCATTGTCAATCTATTCAATCCCCGGCAACGGCGCCAAAAACTTGATGTGCGGAAAACGATCCGACATAAAACTCACCGGCAAGTGCACCGGGTCGCATCAAGTAATAATAACTCACGGGAGTGAGGTCGATCCCACAGGGATTGAAGGATTGAGCAATTTTAGTTTAGTGGTTGATTTAGTCAAGCGAATCAAGATTTGGTTGAGTGATTTGTGATTTGCAGAGTTTAAATTGCATGGAAAGTAAAGGACTGGATAAATTGCATGAAATTAAAGAGAACTGAAATTTAAAGTGCTGAATCTTAAAGAGCAAGAAATTAAATGGCAGAAACTTAGAACACAAGAAATGTAAATTGTAGAATCTTAAATTGCAAGAAATGTAAATGGCTTGAATTGTAAAGGGAATTGGGATTTGGATTTGCAGAAATTAAACAAGGAAAAGTAAATTGCAACAAACAGAGAAAATAGAAGTTGACTTGGATTGAATCGGATCTTAAAACGGAAATGTAATTGAGATTTAAAAGCATTAAACAGGGAATGTAAAATTGGAATTCAGATCTCAGGACCCAAGAGACTAGATAACCAAGTCTAGATCTCAATGCCTTCCTAGATCCAACAAGAACAATTGCAAAGGAGATGAAGAATTATAAATTGTAAAAAAAGTAGAAGAAGAAACACTTAGCCGAAACTGGAATTCAATTAAGCAGTAAAATGAAACAGAGAGATCTTAGGATGAGATTGAAACAGAATTCCTTCAATTCTCCAACCCAAGATCCAAGCAAATGCAATTGAAATTGAAAGCAATAAAACTAAGAGGAAGAGAAGTGAATTCTCCGTCCCCGAGACTAAGAAATTAAAGATCACTCAATACCAAAAGCTTTCCTAAAACTATTCTGAAAACTAAAAGGGAGAGCTCCCTATGAAAACTCCAAAGAAAAGCTCCCGAATGACTTGAATTCTATCCTATTTATACACTTTCTTCAAATGATCTTCAAGCCTTGAGTTGGGCCTTTGCTCTTGGTGGAATTGGGTTGAGAGAGGCCTTGGTTGATTGCTCTTGGAGTTTGGAGAGGAATCAAAGTGAACCAAGTGAACCGGGTTTGAATGTTGCAAAAGTTTGAGTAAAAGTTTGAGTAAAAGTTTGAGGCTAACTTTTACTCCAACTTTTCACCTCAGCTTCCTCATTTTGCTGATACCAACGTTGGTGCAAAAGTTAGGGGTCTAACTTTTGCTCCAATGTTGGCCTTCTTTAGTGCACTTATGGCGCCAACGTTAGCCCAAAAGTTAGAGGCTAACGTTGGCGCAAACTTTTGGTGCCCAGGGAGTGATTTTCATGCGCCAACGTTAGCCAAAAAGTTAGGGGCTAACGTTGGCGCAAACTTTTGGTGCCCCAGGGAGTGTTTTGCATGTGCCAACGTTAGCCCAAAAGTTAAGGGCTAACGTTGGGGCAAACTTTTCACCCAAAAGTTTGTGCAAAAGTTTGAGGCTAACTTTTGGTCCAGCTTTTTGCTTCCTGGTTCATTTTCACTTATTCCAAAAGTTTGAGCTAAAGTTTGAGGCAAACTTTTGCTCAAACTTTTTGTCCTCTCTTCCTCCTAGCCATTCCTTCTTGCTTCAACCTTTCTCCAAGCTTTCTTCACCTATCATTAATCAACCAAACACATCAAAGCTATGCTCAAAATCATGAGATATTCATTCTTTCACAATATGTAACAAATATAGCATAAAACCTCATGAAATTGTATTAATTCATCTATGGTTGATTCAATCAAAGAAAGCATGAAAATCTACCCAAATTGGCTTGCTTAGAGCTCAAGAAAGTGCATAATTCAAGTGAAAACAAAAGAAAAAGACTAGTGAAACTAGGCTAAGATGACTTGTCATCACTATGCAGCATCCAGACACCCAAAATGACTGCACGAGCATTGATATTATTGACTCTCTGGTAAAAGAGGTCAATATGACTGAGAGTCTTGAATCAGAGCTAGAGGATATCTTTAAAGATGTTCAGTCTGATCTGGAGAAACCAGAGAGAATAATAGAACCTCTAAAAATCCCTCAGGAAGAGGAGAAACCTCCCAAACCCGAGCTCAAACCATTACCACCATCCCTGAAATATGCATTTCTGGGAAAAGGTGATACCTTCCCTGTAATCATAAGCTCTACCTTAGAGCCACAAGAAGAGGAAGCACTAATTCAAGTGCTAAGGACACACAAGACAGCTCTTGGGTAGTCCATCAGTGATCTTAAGGGCATTAGCCCAGCCAGATGCATGCACAAAATCCTATTAGAGGGTGACGCTAAGCCAGTGGTTCAACCACAGAGGTGGCTAAATCCAGCCTTGAAGGAGGTGGTGCAGAAGGAGGTCACTAAATTACTAGAGGCTGTGATTATTTATCCTATTTCTGATAGCCCCTGGTTAAGCCCTGTCCAAGTCGTCCCTAAAAAGGGTGGCATGACAGTGGTTCATAATGAAAAAAATGAACTGTTTCCTACAAGAACAGTTACAGGGTGGCGTATGTGTATTGATTATAGAAGGCTCAATACAGCTACCAGAAAGGATCATTTTCCTTTACCATTCATAGACTAGATGCTAGAAAGACTAGCAGGTCATGAATACTACTGCTTCCTGGATGGATATTCAGGTTATAATCAAATTGCAGTAGATCCCCATGATCAAGAGGAAACAGCATTCACATGTCCATCTAGAGTATTTGCATACAGAAGGATGCCATTTGGCCTGTGCAATGCACCTACGACCTTTCAAAGGTGCATGCTCTCAATTTTCTCTGATATGGTGGAAAAATTTCTGGAAGTCTTCATGGATGACTTTTCAGTATTTGGAGACTCATTCAGCTCCTGTCTTGCCCATCTAGTACTTATTCTAAAGAGGTTCCAAGAGACTAACCTGGTTTTAAACTGGGAGAAATGTCACTTTATGGTGACTGAAGGAATTGTCCTTGGGCACAAAATTTCGAACAAAGGAATAGAAGTGGATCAAGCTAAGGTAGAGGTAATTGAAAAATTACCACCACCTGCCAATGTTAAGGCAATCAGAAGCTTTCTGGGGCATGCAGGATTTTATAGGAGGTTTATAAAGGATTTTTCAAAAATTGCCAAACCTTTGAGTAATCTGCTAGCTGCTGACACTCCATTTATCTTTGATAAAGAGTGTCTGCAGGCATTTGAAACTCTGAAAGCTAAGCTAGTCACAGCACCAGTCATCTCTGCACCAGACTGGACATTATCATTTGAATTAATGTGTGATGCCAGTGACCATGCCATTGGTGCAGTGTTGGGACAAAGGCATGACAAGCTTCTGCACGTTATTTATTATGCCAGTCGTGTTCTAAATGACGCACAGAAGAACTACACAACCACAGAAAAAGAGTTACTTGCAGTGGTTTACGCCATTGACAAGTTCAGATCTTATTTAGTAGGATCAAAAGTGATTGTGTACACTGACCATGCTGCTCTTAAATATCTACTCACAAAGCAGGATTCAAAATCCAGACTCATAAGATGGGTGTTGCTTTTGCAAGAGTTTGATATAGAAATAAGAGACAACAAAGGGACAGAGAATCAAGTAGCAGATCACCTGTCCCGAATAGAACCAGTAGAAGGGGCGTCCCTCCCTCTTACTGAGATCTCAGAAAACTTTCCGGATGAGCACCTCTTTGCCATCCAGGAAGTGCCATGGTTTGAAGACATTGCAAACTACAAGGCAGTGAGATTCATACCCAAAGAGTATAGTAGGCAGCAAATAAAGAAATTGATCACGGATGCAAAGTACTATCTTTGGGATGAACCATATCCCTTCAAGAGATGTGCAGACGGAGTAATACATAGATGTGTGCCTAAAGAAGAAGCACAGAAGATCCTCTGGCACTGCCATGGATCACAGTATGGAGAACATTTCGGAAGTGAGCGAACAGCTACAAGAGTCCTCCAATATGGCTTCTACTGGCCTACTCTCTATAAAGACTCCCGAGTGTTTGTACTTAATTGTGACAATTGCCAAAGATCTGGCAATCTGCCTCACAGTTATGCCATGCCTCAACAAGGGATCTTGGAGATTGAGTTGTTTGATGTATGGGGTATTGACTTCATGGGACCTTTCCCACCATCATACTCAAACACTTACATTCTGGTGGCAGTGGATTATGTATCCAAATGGGTGGAAGCTATTGCAACACCCACTAACGATACTAAGACAGTGCTGAAATTCCTCCAAAAACACATCTTCAACAGATTTGGTATGCCTAGAGTACTAATCAGTGATGGGGGCACTCATTTCTGCAATAAACAACTTTACTCTGCTTTGGTTCGACATGGAGTTAGCCACAGGGTAGCTACTCCATATCATCCACAGACAAATAGGCAAGCTGAAGTCTCTAATAGAGAACTTAAAAGAATTCTGGAACGGACTGTGATTAACCGTAGAAGGGATTGGGCAAGAAGCTTGGATGATGCTCTGTGGGCATACAGAACAGCATTCAAGACACCTATAGGAACTTCTCCATACCAGCTGGTGTATGGAAAAGCCTGTCACTTGCCAGTGGAACTAGAACACAAGGCTTATTGGGCAACCAGATTCCTAAACCTTGATGCCAAGTTAGCTGGAGAAAAACGATTGCTCTAGTTAAATGAGCTAGAGGAATTCAAACTCAATGCTTTCGAAAATGCAAAAATTTACAAAGAGAAAGCAAAAAGATGGCATAATAAGAAATTATCATCCAGAGTCTTTGAGCCAGGGCAGAAAGTTCTGCTATTTAATTCTAGGCTCAGATTATTCCCCGCGAAATTGAAATCCCAGTGGAGAGGTCCATATGTGATTACAAGTGTGTCATCATATGGATACGTGGAGCTTCAGGATAATGATTCTAACAAAAAGTTCATTGTTAATGGACAGAGAGTTAAACATTATCTTGAAAGCAATTTTGAGCAAGAATGCTCAAAACTGAGACTTTATTAAAGCTCAGTAATAGTCCAGCTAAAGACAATAAATAAGCGCTTGCTGGGAGGCAACCCAGCCATTTACAAGGCTTATTTGTTAATTAATTGGTTTCTACAGGTTTATGTCAATTATCTTCAAGGTAAAATAGTAATTGCTTGAGTTCACGGAGTTACAAAAGGATTCAGAGGATAAAACAGCAAAAAGAAGCTCATTAGTGCGAAAAAAGCCAGTAAGAGATGTTTTGGGCGCTGAACGCCCAAAAGAAGCACTCACTGGGCATTCAACGCCAAAAAGGATAGCCATATGGGCGTTAAACGCCAGAAAGAAGCATCTTCTGGGCGTTGAACGCCAGAAAGAAGCACCTTCTGGGCGTTCAACACCAGATTTATAGCGTTCTGGGCGTTCAGAAAAACGCCCAGTGACAAAGGAGTTTCTGGCATTCAACGCCAGCTAGAAGCAACAACTGGGCGTCGAACGCCTAGAAGAAGCTGCAAATGGGTGTTAAACGCTCAAAACATGCAGCGTTTGGGCGTTTAACGCCAGGATGGTGGGGAGGAGGTAAATTCATTTTTACTTCACAATTTTTTTAATTTTTTATGTTTCAATTCATGATTTCTTGCATAAACATGTTACAAACTCTCATCCTTCAATTCCAAAAATTTTAAACCTAATTTCCAAAATCCCTTTTTCAAAAATATCAAATGTATCTTAATCCATAAACACAAATCTTTTTCCAATCCAATCCAACTCTTTTTCAAATTTTTCAAAACTCAATTATCTTTTAAAATCTTTTTCAAAATAAAAATTCAGATTTATCTTTTCCAAATATCATTCACAACTTTTTATTTTTAAATTATATCTTTTTCTTATCATATTTATCTTTTATAAATCATATCTTCTATCTTATCTTTTTAAAAATTTTCGAAGAAAAACAAACCCCTCCCTTTTAAATCCACATTCGGCTCCCCTCCTCTTGTCCACCATTCGACACTAGCTCTCCTTCTATCCCTCTCCTTTCTTTTCTTTTGCTTGAGGACAAGCAAACCTCTAAGTTTGGTGTGTTTATCCGTGATCACTAAACCATACCCACTAAGATCATGGCTCCTAAAGGAAAATAACCCACTCAAAGAGGCAAGAAAGAGAGTATTCCAAAACCACTTTGGAATCAAGGAAAGTTCTTAACCAAAGAACATTCAGACCATTACTACAAAATAATGGGTCTAAGGTCAATAATCCTGGAAGTCAAATTCGATCTGAAAGAAGATGAATATCCGGAGATCCAAGAGCAAATTTGAAATAGGAGCTGGGAAATCCTAGCTAATCCTGAAACAAAGGTGGGAAGAAACATGGTTCAGGAATTCTATGCGAATCTGTGGCAAACAGACAGGCAGAGAATATCTGGAACTGCTCTCTATGACTATCGGACCTTGGTCAGAGGATAGATTGTTCACATCCACCCTGATAAAATCAGGGAGATCTTTAAGCTACCTCAGCTGAAAGATGACCAGACTCCTTTAATAGGAGAATGATGAGAACAAATAAGGACCTGGACAAGATTCTAGAGGATATATGCATCCCTGGAGCCAGGTGGACCACCAGCACCAAGTGCGTCCCAAATCAACTCAAGAGAGAAGATCTCAAACTAGTCGCCAGAGGCTGGCTGGACTTCATTGGGCGTTCTATATTGCCCACTAGCAACCGTTCTGAAGTCATTGTTAAAAGAACAGTGATGATCCACTGCATTATGTTGGGAAGAGAAGTAGAAGTTCACCAGTTAATTTCGTGTGAACTTTACATAATAGCAAACAAGAACTCTAAAGACGCCAAATTGGCTTATCCAAGCTTAATATCTATGCTATGTAAAGATGCTGGATGATGTGTGGAAAACGATCCAACACAAAACTCACCGGCAAGTGTATCGGGTCGCATCAAGTAATAAAACTCACGGGAGTGAGGTCGATCCCACAGGGATTGAAGGATTGAGCAATTTTAGTTCAGTGGTTGATTTATTCAAGCGAATCAAGTATTGGTTGAGTGATTTGTATCCAACAGTAAGTAAATAGTAGGAAATGTAAAGGGAGAGGGATGAATTGCAGAAATTAAAGAGAATTGAAAGTAAAGGTGTTGAATCTTAAAGAACAAGAAATTAAATGACTGAAACTTAAAGTGCAAGAAATGTAAATTGCGGTAACTTAAAGTGCAAGAAATATAAATTGCTTGAATGGAAAAGGGATTTGAGGACTGGGAATTCAAAATTTAAGCAAGGGAAATTAAATTGCAGCAATTAACAAAGCAAGAGAAGAATTGGAATTGACTAGATCTCAAACAGAAATGGAAATTTGAGAAATTCTATTTGAACTAAAGGTATCCTAGTAGGTCTTCAATAACATTAACGTCAAACATAAATCTCCCAAATGACAAACAAATGCATCAAAACTCAACAGGTAAAATTTACAAATAAATTAATTAAAACTCAAAATCCACGTGACAACATCTTCAGCCGAAATGACCACAAGACAATGGAATATACTTCATGCCCAACAACCCCACATTGATTTTGAAAATACTATGTATCCCGGCCCCTTTTCCAGCCATGGCTCTGGCTTCTCCTCGACCTAGAAACTGATTCCTGCAACAAAACTAACATGTTCTTTAATAGGGAAACATATGGCAATTTAAGAAGCAGCATGAACAAACTAAAAGTAAATGCACATTGTAGTCAATTTTAAGTTATAATTTGATTATGCAATCTAAACTTGATAATTATGGAGCACAACATCGATGTCATTTATAAAGAAGAATCAAACCTCGTCCGCATTGTCTTCATCTACCAAACAGTTGCGGTGGTCATGATCGAACCCAAAGCACCTTCTGCAACATCTCCCATTCTTCGCATTAATGCTGCCTCGAGGAGCACCTTTTGACCTTATGATATGAGGATTTCCAATGTCAATGTCATTTCCAACAAGATGTGCATGTCCACCCTTGTCGCCTATGTAGCACATGGACTCTAACTCGTTTGACATATTCGCAACTACATTCACCACTTTTTCGTAGGTTTCTAAACCCTGTGCTGCCAAGAAACACATCTTCAAACAAGCAGCCCACAACGCACCGTACCTAATACGGAATGCCCGGTCCGGATCTGACTGGACCTCTGTTGTGCTAATTCTATCGAATTTGGCATCTTTACACCACCTCTTAAGAACCATTCGATTGAGCAACTCTTGTATGTCGAGCTCCTTTAGAACGCAGAATATGTGACCACAAAGAATACCTACACTATTCAACAACTTGCATGAACACTCGAACTTGTCAGAACTCTTATTATATAGCACCACATGGACACGATGTGGCTTTCTAAACTTCCTCAGCATAAACTTCTCAATGCTACCAAACCTATCCTTGTGCAGTACAATCATCCCACCAACACTTTCGATTTGTTCCTTTACCTCGAAGAATATTTCCCTTGTGTATAACTTACTAGCCAACCGCTCAAGAGACTCCAATCCGGTCGTCAGCACAGGATCAGTATACAATGACTTGTAATCCACAATGAACTCGTTGTTGTGGTAATCTTTAACAACACGATCCAGGTTCTCTACCAGCTCAAGCAAGCAATTTTCAGATTTTATAAATTTCTTTAATGATGAGTTTATGCCCTCACATCTGGATGTTGTTCGCAAGCCTGCACAAAATTTGTCGCACAAGTAAGCATGCACCCACTGCTCCTTTTTCTCGTATGTGCTTGCAATCCAATCATTATCCTCCAACCCAAAGCTATGGACCACTTCTGCCCAGTAATCTTCAAAGTCCTTAACATCAAAATGGACGTACACAGCTGTCTTGAACGCAGCACAGAAATCACTATCTTTTATTTTTTGAAGTGCATTCTGAGCAAGATGCCAGCTACATAGTCAATGGGTCGCGTTAGGGAACTCACTCCGAATCGCCTCCTTCATACACTCGTGACCATCTGTGACAACAACTTTTGGCTCCTTACTCTCCATAACCTCCAAAAAATGGCCCAACAACCATTTATATGATGGAATCTTTTCATCCTCTAGCAAACCAAATCCAAACATAATAGTCTGCCTATGGTGGTTAGTACCAGAAAAAATAACCAGAGGCATGTTGTAGAGATTCTTCTTGTAAGTGGAATCAAATGCCAACACATCTTCGAAGCACTTATAATTATATTGCATGTGGCCATCTGACCAAAAAAGATTACCTAGATGCTTCTCAACGCAGTACGAATATTTTACAATTACTAACGGATCCATCTCAATCTTACACTTTAAATAACTAATTGTTGCCGTAGCGTCCCATTCAACAATGCGGGATTGCCAAACATCATCCATATAGTTATACAAATCTTTCTTGATAAAGTTGACATTCCGATATCCACCACACAAGTGAGCAAAGAACCCCATGATTTGAGTTGTCTGGAATCCAGCCTCTTGCATGCTGTGTATGTGAGCTTTATTTCCATCAGTCAACTTTCGATGCGGCACCATTATGTTGGTGAAATCTAGTGGGGCCGAATCGTGACTATAATCCACAATAAACGTTTTCGTCCTCCACTTTCTAGAACTCATGTCCAAGTATACAACATACTTGGCATAACAATAGGTTCTGGTCTCTGCTTTATGAGCCATCTTCCTATCGACCCTCTCATAGTGCTTCTTCTCATGCAAACCTTGTTGATTGCAATAAAAGAACTTCCGCACGATATTCCTTTCCTCATTTTTCACAGAATCACCCTTTCGTACAGCGAATCCAGTCACTTTCACAAAAGCCACAGATGCTTTGTACGCCTCTTCCACACTATTATACTTGGCTGATTCCAATGCGGCGGCAGTTAAAACCGTTGATCCCAATTCTTCGTCACCATGTGGATTGTCAGCCGCAACGTGTATTCCTGTTGGTACCGGCATGGAACCCTCATCACCAGCCACTGAACCATCTTCTCTATTCCCCACTGCCGATTGCCCTTCCTCTGTCTCTAGTGACTGTGCAACACTTCCTTCATCGTCATCCTTTGAGTCTGTGCTCCATCCATCAGTCCATTGGACGGAGAAATCAACTTCCTTCTCCAAGGCTTTCCATCTCAAATCGGCAGCACTGTAAAAAGAAATTCTCATTCTAAAAAAGGCTAACTATTAATACCAAAGACCAAGGACAAGATATCTGATTAGCAGAATGACTAATAGGACAGATCAAAAGCAGAATTAAATTAATTACTAAAATTAAATTAATCACTATCAACAAAACAAAAACAACATGCAGGATACTGGCTACGAAAGAACATCATAACATGGTACGATGAATTAAATTAATAACTAGCAACAACATAAAAGCACTATGCACCATCATGGCTAACAAGGAAGATGATAAATTTTTCCATTGAATTAAACTAATTGATTTAAATTAACCATAATGGCTAAGAATAAAGATGAACTCATTTGCTACAATAAACTAATTACAATCCACAACACAAAAAAAGAATGCAGGTCACAAAGTTAGTGTAAATATTCTCCACACAGAGCAATTCTTCTTGGGATTTAACTGGGCATTTAAGTTGGCAACATGCAGATTCATCGTCAATCATACAAGAGACGAATGTGATGCAAAGAATAAAACAAATCAAAGGTTACACTTACCTCAGAATGAAGGTGGCTTCGACGTCGATAGCCACTCACACAACGGCGAACGTCACGGACCTGAAATGAGGCTGAGTGCCTGCATATACTGTGTATTGTAACGTCCTAATTTTCAATATGTCTAGATCATACCGGAAACTGAGCGCTACCAATTTGTCTTCCTAATTATTATCTATTATTTATTATATGAGCCTGATTCGTTGTTAAAACCGTAGTTAATTTGCGAGGTATTTTTTTTGAAAACGTTTGGATTAATAGACGGAACCATTCATAATCATTCCACAACTAATAACAGATAAAACAGTTATAAACAACCATATATCAATACATCACAAGCAGTTAATAACATTCAGTGATCCAGCCTTTATTTAGGTATAGACTTTTAGGTAGAACACCCTTAGATATAACTAGATAATAACTATATATATATATATATATATATATATATATATATATATATATATATATATATATACATAAAACATCACAGGCCCTAACCTATGCAAGAAGTCCCTAAGTTGGTGCCCAGGTTAGCCTAGACCCTATACTCATCTAGTCCTTCTAAAATACTAAAGTGAGGGAAAGTACATTCTAAGTCTTCAAAACTTAAGTCAGGTGGAACGTCATCAAAAGGTAGAACATCATCTGCTACTCCTCTGCACGATTAGACATTGCTATAGGACGTCTCTCTGGTACCTCATCAAGTAGCACACAACAGGAGTCTCGTACACAGGATTTAGGTTAAAGTTCACGTACAAACAGGGTGCAGACATTGGCTGGTCTCATAGTATATACATATAAGCAAAGAACGAGATTCACCTTAGACTTAGAAGACTATCTAGAGCAGAATCCTCTTTGCAGAACCATCATCAACGAACTATAGAAAGGTACTCTTACTTCCATCTGAAGGGGGAAAAAAGAGAGAAGGTGTAAGAACTGGGGAGTTTTTAGTAGGGTCAAAGTTATTAGTTAAGTTCATTAATCCATGTTGTTTAGTAGATAAATAGCAGAATATCGAAAAGCAGTAAATAGAAGAAACAAATAAGTAGAGAAAATAGAGAAAACAGAAAGCAAAACACAAACAAAAGAATACAAGAAAACAAAACACAAACATGGTGAATAGAATACAAACAAAGAAAGCATACATTCAAACAATAATCATAACAGAGGAAATGCGCAACCAAGTATGATACATGTCTAGCCCTAGTGCAGGTAATGAGCTCATTTGTCGGTTTCTACCCGCTCCCGACGTAACCCGAAGCCGCTGAAATGGGTATGGTTTTCCAGTCAGCATAGGTACAGTTCTCACTAACCGACGTATGCGTCATATCCTCTGTAAGCAGACTCTGCCATACATGTAGCGGCATTCCAGCCGTGTATGAAATCACATCTTCTGTAAGCAATCCTTGCGTTACAGGTGCAGCATTCTAGCCGTGTATGAATTAATATTCTCTGCAAGTGATCCCAGGTTATCAGTTGCAGCTATGGCTCTTAATAGTTGTGTAGCACTAGAAAACGTTCTGTGGTCGTACTACTATTTATCTGACTTCCTCAATGCAGCAGATGAGCATACAAATAATTCTGGAGTTGCCTCAATGCAACAAATGAATAAACAAACATCTCTTGGGTTGTCTCAAGTAACAAATAACTTTTCAATAAGTCTTCTACACTTAGTCCCTTTTCTCCGCTCTGATTTCTCTGTTTAACATGTGTATTTAAAGCTTATGTAAATTTTGGTATGAATAGTTAGCCTGTCCCAAGTATAGGTTCATTAAGTCTATACTAAAATAGTTTAAATTTTCATATTGTACCTAACCCTAGTCGCAACTCAAGGACTAACTATGTTGCCCTAGTTTGTTCACTAATCTTTGTCTGTTTTTCTGTCATTAACACTTTATAGACTTTTTCTTTGATTTTTATCTTTTCTTTAACTTTTTATCTTTCTTTTATCTTTGCCTCACTAACGTGTTGTTACCACTCCCTAAGTGTTTTATGAAGGTAATTATGAGATTCTGCGCTTAAAGTTGTCTTTCTAAAGCTTTTACAGAAAACTGCCTTTTCCGCATTATTTTATTATTTTTATTAAAATTATTTTTAATTAAATATTATTATTTAATATGTTATTATTATTTATTATTTTATCATTAAATTTTTCTAAAATTACCCTACTTTAACTTTTAACCTTTAAAATTTATTTCATACCACCCGTAACTTTTAATATTTCTACTTTAACCACCCTAACTTTTGGAAATTACAAAATAATCCCCCAAACACCAAAATATTTACTTCCTTGCCCTTTTATGGATCAAAAAGGTGTTCTTCATTGTTCTTCACCACACTCAAAGTGTTCTTCGTGTTCTTCGTAAATTCTTCAGATTCTTTCTCTATTTTCACCCATTTTTTTGTCTTTTCAGCAACCAATTTTTACCAAAATTCATAATGAATTCCCAGCCACTAAAACCCCATATTTTCTACATGATTTTAACACAAATTGAACCCCAATTTAAAGGTTAGGGTTCAAAATTCCAGCAGCCACAAGAACATGCATTCATAGCTTGAATATCATCAAATTTCATCAAATTTTCACCAAAATTTCAACAAGAATCACTCATATAAACCATCAATTTCAAGCACAGCCAAACCATATTATAATCACACAACTCAAACACAATCAATCAAGATTAATTTTGTAAAACCCTACCTGGTTTTGCTGCTCCTAATTCGGTTATGTCCTTAGGTGGTCCTTAAGCACTTTTTCCTCCTAAATCACATCAAGAACAACATTAAATCCAAAAACTCTCAACTGACCAAATCTCACTCAAAATTTTAGGAAGGGATTTATCACCTTAGAGTTGTTGGAAATTAATGTTTCTTGGCCCCCAAGTCCAGTTAAGTATGATTCCTAAGGAAGAACATCAAGAAAACACATGTTTTGCATGGTTTTCCTTGAAAACTGAGTTTAAAAGGGAGGGAGACAGACATATCACCTTATTTCCAGCCTTGATATGTTATATGGTTATGTAAAGGAAGAAGAGAGGATCATTTTGGTGAAATCGGAATTTTGATTTGAGTTTTAGTTCAGAAGAAATCAAGCTTTGAAGATTAAGTGTTCATGAAAGTTTCTCTCTTTTCTCTCTTGTTATTTTCGGCCAAAATGAAGAAATGAGACAGCCTTGGAGGTTTTGGGGGTGTAAGGTGAGTTGTGATTGGTTGGCTTCGAGGTGGGTTAAAATAATATTAAAATATCTCAATTGTATAACTACTTAAACTAGATGTATCGGAATACTTGCAAAAACATCTCTAAAAATTATTTTCTGATCTACTAGCATAAATGATACTAGTAACATATTTATTATGAGAATAAAACATGTATAATGAGGCCTTATCATTGCTAAAGTCTTCAAAGAGTGCTGGTGCTAAGCTGCACCAGTAAACTGTAAACCCAGTTAAACCGATTTCCTATTTTTAACTAAAATAGACCAGGTAACCCTATAATATCATTCAAGAAGCTTCTATTACTCATATAATGATGGTATTATACTTTTATCTCTCTTCTCTCATAAATCGAGTCTGGTTCGTCAAATTGAGACTATCTACAAAAAACAGAATCAAAACTCCTAACTGATACGGTTCAAAACTAGGTTCTTCGCAATTGAGTTGTCGGGCTTATCTCCACTAACGTCTGGAGTTAAAGATAATATAATGACAATTGATGTGTGGAAAACGATCCAACACAAAACTCATCGGCAAGTGTACCGGGTCGCATCAAGTAATAAAACTCACGGGAGTGAGGTCGATCCCACAAGGATTGAAGGATTGAACAATTTTAGTTTAGTGGTTGATTTAGTCAAGCGAATCAAGTTTTGGTTGAGTGATTTTGTATCCAACAGTAAGTAAATGACAGAAAATGTAAAGGGGGAGGGAAGAATTGCAGAACTTAAAGAGAACTGAAAGTAAAAGAGCTGAATCTTAAAGAATAAGAAATTAAATGACTGAAACTTAAAGTGCAAGAAATGTAAATTGCAGTAACTTAAAGTGCAAGAAATATAAATTGCTTGAATGGAAAAGGGATTTGAGGACTGGGATTTCAGAATTCAAGCAAAGAAAATTAAATTTGCAACAATTATCAAAGAAAGAGATGATTTGAGTTCTGTTAGATCTCAAACAGAAAGGGAAAGTAAATTGCAGCAGGGGTTCACAGAAGAACCAAAAGGAAAATGGGATCTCAGGACTCCAGAGACTAGATAGCAAAGTCTAGATCTCAATTGCCTTCCCAGATCCAAATTCACAAAGCACTTAACAAGAAATTAAAGAGGAAGTAGTAAAGGAAATTGGATTCAACTCAATTATGCAGTGAGGTAATCAAAGAGATCTTAAATGGAGATTGAGACAGAAATTCCTCAATTCTTCACACCCAAGACTCAAACAAGAAAAGTAAAAAGTGCTCAAGCAAGAACGAGGAAGAAGAGAGATCAATTCTCCTTCCTAATTCTCTCAAATCTCAGTTCAAAGCTCTCAGAGAAGATGAAGTTTCAAAATGTAAAAATTCAAAAATCCAAAGAAGGGTCCTTAATTACATCAAACTATCTCCTATTTATACACTTTCTATTCTTGGATTTTGGAATTTGGATGGGCTTTTGATTTGGTGAAGAAATGAATTTAATTGGATTTTTAATCCAATTTTTAGCCCATGAGAAAGTGGCTTCCAGGAGGCTGCCCTGCCCTTGTGGAGGGCAGAGCAGGAAATGGTGCATGCGGCCTCGTGTGTTTGATGGGCGTTCAAGATGCTGCAGGATGCTGCCCTGCCCTTGTGGAGGGCAGGACAGAGTTGTCATGGTGCGCCAGGTGCTGCCCGTGCGTGCGTGCTGCTGGCCGAGTGCTCAAGTCCTGGCCGTGCCAAAATGCTGCGCCATGCACCAAGAAATGCTGCCCTGCCCTTGTGGAGGGCTGGGCAATGTGCCAAAGGTGAAGTCCCACATTCGAAACTCGGTGGAGGCACACGTTGCTCCTTTTTCCTTGGTTTTCTTGGCACCAAAGTAATGCTTAGTTCCTTGCTTCCTCATGGTGCCGTGTTCGATTCTTGGAGATTGAAAGCAAACCAATTTTTGCTTGTTTTCCTTGTGGTTGAGCGCTACTTCTTTCCTCCTTGCTCTTGGGTTCGAAACCCATAGGAAGCACTAGGAAGCAATTTCCTTTGAATTATTTTCCATGAAAGCCCGATATTGCTCTTGAGGAGGGCAGGGCAGAGTTTTTACTTCCTTTGGTCATTGGCATCAAATTGTGCTCTGCCCTTGTTGTGGGCAGGGCAGTGATGCTTTTCAAGGCTTGGTTCAATATGTTGCTCTCCTGGAGGGCAGTGTGCTCTTGTGGAGGGCAGTGTTTGCCTCCTCCTTCTATGTTGCACCACGCTTCTCATTTCTTGGCCACACTTCTTTAAGCCACGTTTTTCTTCTTTTCTTCTTTTCTTCACCTACAAGAAACCAAAACAACCAATCAAAGTATCTCTAAACTCATAAGGTTTATAATTCATTAAAAATCAATTAATTTTAGCTCAAACCTCATGATTTAGCATCAATTTAATGGTGGTTGTTTGATTTAAAGAAGTTATGCATTTGCATTCCAAATTACTTACTTAGGATGCAAAAAAGTTCATAAAGACTAGTAAAACAAGTGAAATTAGCTTGAAAAATGGGTATATGATGACCTGTCATCAACAATGAGGATTGAGATTCTTGATGATATAGCAGTGGTTCTCCCCTTACTGATCTTCTGGAGAAATCAGTACTTTCAGAAAAGATCTCGTGTACTCGAAAAACGGGGTTGTTACATTCTACCCTCCTAAAAGAAAATTTTGCCCTCAAAATTTCAGCCACGTGCAAGAATCCATCTTCAAAAGATATTTTTCCTTCAAGCCATCCTAACAAAAAGATCGATTCGTTCCTTACAGCACCCCAAATCTCACATAGTCATAGGCTCAGAGCCATGGAAATAACAACTATAAAGATAACTGTGGCTCACATCGATTCGTCATTCGGAGCTCGATTAAACCATGCCTATTCACAAACATTGAGGTCTTATCCGCACCAAACAATCAACATTAAGGTGATAAATCTTAATATCTCAAGTTAAGCATGAACATTCCCAAAATGAGCGCTCATAAACATACATGCCAAATATATCTTGAAGATACCCTAACGGCATGAGACACACAAGCAGAGTATGCAGTAAAGCATAGTCAGTCCACTCCCCAGGCTCTACCAGGAACGAACTGCTCTGATACCAAATTGTAACGACCTAATTTTCAATATGTCTAGATCATACCGGAAACTGAGCGCTACCAATTTGTCTTCCTAATTATTATCTATTATTTATTATATGAGCCTGATTCGTTGTTAAAACCGTAGTTAATTTGCAAGGTATTTTTTTAAACGTTTGGATTAATAGACGGAATCATTCATAATCATTCCACAACTGATAACAGATAAAACAGTTATAAACAACCACACAAAAATACATCACAAGCAGTTAATAACATTCAGCGATCCAGCCTTTATTTAGGTATAGACTTTTAGGTAGAACACCCCTAGCTATAACTAGATAATAACTATATACATATATATACATACAACATCCCAGGCCCTGACCTATTCAAGAAGTCCCTAAGCTGGCGCCCAGGCTAGCCTAGACCCTATACTCACCTAGTCCCTCTAAAATACTAAAGCGAGGGAAAGTACGTTCTAAGTCTTCAAAACTCAAGTCAGGTGGAACGTCATCAAAAGGTAGAACATCATCTGCTACTCCTCTGCACGATCAGACATTGCTATAGGACGTCTCTCTGGTACCTCATCAAGTAGCCACATAACAGGAGTCTCGTACACAGGATTTAGGTTAAAGTTCACGTACAAACGGGTTGCAGACATTGACTGGTCTCACAGTATATACATATCAGCAAAGAACAAGATATCACCCTAGACTCAGAAGACTATCTAGAGCGGAATCCACTTTGCAGAACCATTATCAATGAACTACGGTAAGGTACTCTTACTTCCGTCCTAAGGGGGAAGAGAGGGAGAAGGTGTAAGAACTGGAGAGTTCTTAGTACGGCCGGGGTTATTAGTTAAGTTCATTAATCCGTGTTATTTAGTAGATAAATAGCAGAATATCAAAAAGCAGTAAACAGAAGAAACAGATAAATAGATAAAATAGAGAAAACAGAAAGAAAAACACATAGAAAAGAATACAAGAAAACAGAACACAAACAAAGTGAATAGAATACAAACAAAGAAAGCATACATTCAAACAACAATCATAAGTGAGGAAATGCGCAACAAAGTATGATGCATGTCTAGCCCTAGTGCAAGTAATGAGCTCATTTGTCAGTTTTTACCCACTCCCGACGTAACCTGAAGTAGCTGAAACGGGTATGGTTTTCCAGTCAGCATAGGTACAATTCTCACTAACCGACGTATGCGTCATATCCTCTGTAAGCAGACTCTGCATTACAGGTAGCGGCATTCCTGCCGTGTATGAAATCATATCATCTGTATGCAATCCTTCGGTTACAGGTGCGGTATTCTAGCCGTGTATGAATTAATATCCTCTGCAAGTGATCCCAGGTTATCTGTTGTAGGTATAGCTCTTAATAGCTATGTAGCACTGGAAAACGTTCTATGGTCGTACCACTATTTATCTGACTACCTCAATGCAGCAGATGAGCATACAAATAATTCTGGAGTTGCCTTAATGCAACAAATGAATAAACAAACATCTCTTGGATTGCCTCAAGTAACAAATAACTTTTCAATAAGTCCTCTGCTCTTAGTCCCTTTTCTCCGCTCAGATTTCTCCGTTTAACATGTGTATTTAAAGCTTATGTAAATTTCGGTATGAATAGTTAGCATGTCCCAAGTATAGGTTCATTAAGTCTATACTAAAACAGTTTAACGTTTCATATTGTACCTAACCCTAGTCGCAACTCAAGGACTAACTATGTTTCCCTAGTTCGTTCACTAATCTCTGTCTATTTTTCTGTCATTAAAACTTTACAAACTTTTTCTTTGATTTTTATCTTTTCTTTAACTTTTTATCTCTCTTTTATCTTTGCCTCACTAACATGTTGTTACCACTCCCTAAATGTTTTATGAAGGTAATTATGAGACTCTGCGCTTAAAGTTGTCTTTCTAAAGCTTTTACAAAAAACTGCCTTTTCTACATTATTTTATTATTTTTATTAAAATATTATTTTTAGTTAAATATTATTATTTAATATTTTATTATTATTTATTATTTTATCATTAAATTTTTCAAAAATTACCCTACTTTAACTTTAAACCTTTAAAATTTACTTTTTACCACCTATAACTTTTAATATTTCTACTTTAACCACCCTAACTTTTAGAAATTACAAAATAACCCCCCAAACACCAAAATATTTACTTCCTTTCCCTTTTATGGATCAAAAAGGTATTCTTCATTGTTCTTCACCACACTCAAAGTGTTCTACGTGTTCTTCGTAAATTCTTCAGATTCTTTCTCTGTTTTCACCTGTTTTTCAGTCTTTTCAGCAACCGATTTTTACCAAAATTCATAATAAATTCTCAGCCACTAAAACCCCATCTTTTCTACATGATTTTAAGACAAATTGAATCCCAATTTAAAGGTTAGGGTTCGAAATTCTAGCAGCCACAAGAACATGCATTCATAGCTTGAATATCATCAAATTTCATCAAATTTTCACCAAAATTTCAACAAGAATCACTCATATAAACCATCAATTTCAAGCACAGCCAAACCATATCATAATTACACAACTTAAACACAATCAATCAAGATTAATTTCGTCAAACCCTACCTGGTTTTGCTGCTCCTAATTTGGCTATGTCCTTAGGTGGTCCTTAAGCACTTTTTCCTCCTAAATCACATCAAGAACAACTTTAAATCCAAAAACTCTCAAATAACCAAATCTCACTCAGCATGTTTGGAAGGTATTTCTCACCTTATAGTTGCTGGAAATTAACGTTTCTTGGCCCTCAAGTCAAGTTAAGCATGATTCCTAAGAAAGAACATCAAGAAAACACATGTTTTGCATGGTTTTCCTTGAAAACTGAATTGAAGAGGGAGGGAGACAGCCATCTCACCTTATTTTCAGCCTTGATATGTTATATGGTTATGTAGAGGAATAAGAGAGGATCATTTTAGTGAAATGGGAATTTTGATTTGAGTTTTAGTTTATAAGAAATCAAGCTTTGAAGATTAAGTGTTCATGAAGGTTTCTCTATTTTCTCTCTTGTTATTTTCGGCCAAAATAAAGAAATGAGACAGCCTTGGAGGTTTTGGGGGTGTAGGGTGAGTTTTGATTGGTTGGCTTGGAGGTGGGTTAAAATAATATTAAAATATCTCAGGTGTATAACTACTAAAACTAGATGTATCGGAACACTTGTAAAAACATCTCTAAAAATTATTTTCTGAGCTACTAGCATAAATGACACCAGTAACATATTTATTATGAGAATGAAGCATGTATAATGAGGCCTTATCATTGCTAAAGTCTTCAGAGAGTGCTGGTGCTAAGCTGCACCAGTAAACTGTGAACCTGGTTAAACCGATTTCCTGTTTTTAACTAAAATAGACCATGTAATCCTATAATATTGACAAACCCCAATTTGAGGATTTGTCTTGTATTGAATTTGGAGTATTTTGATAACCTTTTGTCACATTTAGCCTAGGAATTAGCATGGTTTTGTTATCTCTCCCATATTTGTGCCTAAGTGTAAAAACATGCTTTTTAAGCCTTATCTTGATGAATTCTAATTTCTCTTTGATTCCATAAGATGCCTTGATGTGTTTGCTAGTAATTCCAGGATTGAAATAGGCTAGGCATGGATCAAAGGAAGCAAGGAAGGAAGCATGCAAGTGGAGAGAAGCACAAAAAGCCAAAGAGTTGATCTCGGCCAAGCACGCGTACGCGCACAAGGCGCTCGCGCGCACATCGCAGAATTGGCAAGGGACGCGCACGCGCACTATGCGCGCACGCGTCGAAGCCCGCACGTGATTCTTTTATTACAACACGTGTCTGGCGATTTTGGAAGGTTTTAGCAACCAACTTTGGCGCCAAAATGCATATAAGGGCTAAAGATTGAAGGGGATTGACACACATACAACACATTTTCACACATTCACACCCATAGACTAATTTTAGATCATTAGATAGATATTTTTAGTTAGTTGCATTTTGTAGAGAGAGAAACTCCAACTTCTCTCTAGGATTCATCTTCATCCTCTCAATTCTCAACCATTCCTTGGTGAGATCTATTACAACACTCAAGTTACTTTGTTCATGTTGTAGATCATCTTCTCTCATCTCCATTAGTGTTTTGTAATTGTTCAATTCTTGTAGATCTTAGGTTTAACTTTGTTGTTTTGGATTCTATTGATTCATTGAAGATTTCATTTTTATTGTTGTTCATTGTTGATTGTTGTTAATCTCTTGTGTTGAATTGCTTTGATTCTAATTCTTTTCTCTTCATTTTACTATGTCTTTCATTCTTGCTCTCCAAGTGTTTGAGAAAATGCCAACTTTAGATATGGAGTAGTATTCTCTCACTTGGCCTAATGGTTGAGTCATTGGAGACACTTGAATAATGGATGTCAATTGTTGATTAAGAATTGAGGATTGCTAATTGACTTAGAGTGCACTAAAGCTAGACTTCCCTAGGGTAAGACTAGGACTTGTGACTTGAGTTAATTACTTTTACTTGACTTTCCTCTATAATTAGGGGTTAACTAAGTAAAGCAACACTCCTTTGTTATCACGATTGAATGAAGCTATAGTGATGGAACTTCCAATGTTCAACCTTGGCCAAGGCTTTTGATATTGATTGATTGTTGTTTTCTTTTATTCACACTTTTATGCCACACTCTTCAAGCCACAAAAAGACCACTTAACCAATAACATGCATCCTTGTAGCATTCCTAGGGAAGAACGACTCGGGACTAATACTCTCGATTATAGATTGTAGATTTGTTTGATGATGGATTTTGCGTCGGTTTAGACTATACTACGATTGATCACTTGATAAATTCTATACCGACAAAAAACCAATCGTCAAATATCATTCAAGAAGCTTCTATTACTCATATAATGATGATATTATACTTTTATCTCTCTTCTCTCATAAATCAAGTTCGGTTCGTCAAATTGAGACTATCTACGAAAAACAGAATCAAAACTCCTAACCGATACGGTTCAAAACTAGGTTCTTCTCAATTGCGTTGTCGGGCTTATCTCCACCAAGGTCCTGAGTTAAAGATAATATAATGACAATAAGGATTGAGATGCTTGATGATATAGTAGTGGTTCTCCCCTTACTGATCTTCCAGAGAAATTAGTACTTTCAAAAAAGATCTTGTGTACTCAAAAAATGGATTTGTTACATATAAGAACTGGATTTTTCATGGATAAAATTAGTTAAATACCCACATTAAATTCCGGAGAGTTAGGATGAGAATTTGGGGATTTAAATATGATTTTTGGACTAAATAGGTCCTTTCGAGTCAGAAAATCTGTTTTCTGTAAAAAATCGTGAAAAACCGCAAACCAACAGTTGATCCGATTGAACTGGTTAAAGTCTGTTCGGTGCTGCATGAGAAGCAGTGAAAACAGCTGAAAACCTTAGAAAAATATTAGAGATGAAAAACCGGGCGTTAGTGTTAAAGGTTTGGCCCAAAGATGGGCCGAACGGGCTAAAAATGCTAACGGGTTAGACCGGGCCCAAGTTCAGCCCAAGTCCAACATATATAAGGGTTCATTAATGAACCCTTCACCCATAAACACACACACACCAGCTGCAAGGAGGAGAAGAGAAGAGAGAAGAGCACTATTCACTCCTCCATTCAATTCGCGATATCTTGAGCTACGGTGCTCCGATTCGTGTGTCGTCAGCGGCTACGCGATGCTCTTGCCAATCCCATCCTTTCTATCTAAGCGTTGTGGTAAGTTTCTCGAGTTTCTCTGCTCAGTTGTCGTGCCTTTGAGAATTTCGAGTTTTAGGGTTTGGTTTTGAGTGAAATCTTGTGTCTTGGGTATTTTAGGTACACTCTAGCACTTGATTGTTGGTGGTTTTGGCTTCCAAAACTGTTGGACAAGGTAAGAGCTCTTGAAACCTTTGTGAGATTATGTTTATGTTGAGCCCTAGTTTGATTAGTGATGTTTGGTGTGTATATAGCTTGTTTGTTGTGAGTTTGGAAGCTTTTGGGAGTTTGTTGGTGCTTGTTGGAGTCATAGTGGAAGCTTGCTTGTGGTTGGAAGCTCATCTTGTTCTCTTTGGGGTTTTGGTTCATATTAGGAATCGGCCAAGGTATGGTTTCAGTTTCCTCTATGTAGTATATAATATTCATGGACTCTTAGGCTAGTGACCCGTAGGATAGAAATGAATTATAATGGTTGTTGAGGTGTTGAATGTTGATGTATGATAATTATATTGATATATTGAGGATGAATGATTGTATGCGATTTTGATGTGTGTGGATAACTTGTAAGAAGATGATGAGGATATGGGGTTTTGAGATGAGGAGTATGTGAAATTGGTAATGATTGTTGGTATTCAAGGATTATGATATTTGATGTTGGATATGTGATTTATTGTTGTTGATATGTTGATGATTGATGAGTGGTTAGTGATGTTGTTGGTATATTGAAGGTGAGTGTGAGATTTTTGATAATGAGAGGATTATGATGAGTTGGTGAATTTGGAATATGTTAATAGATCATGATGTTGAAATTGGTAAGGATGGTGTGAGAGATTGAAATTGGAATGAAATGGGGTTGATTTTGATGTTTGATAATGATTGAATTAGGATTGAGAAAAGTGTTGGTAGAGAATTGATTTTGGTAGCACATAATTGAGGTTTGGTGGTTGGGAATGGTACAATATGCTATAAAGGGTAGATTATGATAGAAATTGGAGTTTGAAGTGGTTTGGTTGGTTTTAGTTGGGAATGTTAGTAATGTTGAGGTTTTTAGACTTTTGGTAAGAGTGGGTTTTTGGTCATCTTTGTCTAATCATAACTTTTGCCTCGGTTTTCAATCTTATTGAAATTGAAAACCCTTTAAATCGATATAAAGTTTGTAAAATTTGAAATTTTGTAGAGGGAGTTATGATCATTCAAAGTTGGTGTTGAAAATCTGAAATTCTGCAAAGTTGCAGAATTTCAGAATTTCTAATATGTGCGTACAACCCTGCAAAAATCTTTTAAAGCCTGGGGCGCATGTACAACCCTGCAAAAATCTTATTCTGTGCGGATGCACAGACCTGTGCGTATGCACAGGCAGGAAAAGGTTCTCTGCCTGCAGCGTTAGCACAGCTTGTGCGCGTGCACATCAATGAAGGATTACAACCTGTGCGTACGCACAGCCCTGTGCGCACGCACAAGTCGGGAAGGGTCGTCTGTTGGGGGCGCTCGCGCAGCTTGTGCGAGTGAATAGTCTTACAAATTTTAGTACCTGTGTGTATGCATACCCCTATGCGTACGCACACTTTAAAAATCTCCCTAGGCGTGCGCGTGCACACCCCTGTGTGTATGCACACGCCCTGTTTCACAAATTTAAACTTTGTTTTCAACTATTTCACCTTCCCAACAAGGTTGTAAGCTTCTATAGCACCATTTTAAGACTGTTGGGCTCAATTTTGGATGTTGGAATATGGGAAAGGTCTTAGGAGGTTTAATTTGGGTTTTACTCTAAAAATTTAACAAACGGAGGTTTAGGCTTCGGGTTTAGGAAGGATGAATTGGTTGAGAGGGAAGGAAGAGTGGTGAATAAGGAGATTGCTAATAACAAAATTGAGAGACTGATGAACTAAAGAGTTTGGAATGGAAATTATGACTTGATGATGGTTGTGATGAGAATGAGTGCAAGTGTGTTTAAAGGAGTGGCCTCTAAGATTGAATATGTAATTACGATATGCATTGTTCTCCGTCGTAGGGGCTGTGGCAGTCTCCCGCCTACGTTCGGATGTGAGAGTTGAAGCTGGACTTCTCACTCATATTTTCGCAACCAGAGGAAGGTGTTAGGACACGTGGTGCACGAAATTGTGATCTCAATGGCGCCAACAACTTGGTACGCACAATTGTAATATCACTCTTTTTCACAACTTCGCATAACTAACCAGCAAGTACACTGGGTCGTCCAAGTAATAAACCTTACGTGAGTAAGGGTCGATCCCACGAAGATTGTTGTATGAAGCAAGCTATGGTCATCTTGTAAATCTCAATCAGGCGGATTCTAATGGTTATAATGGTTTTCGAATATAAAGATAAATAAAGCATAAAATAAAGATAGAGATACTTATGTAATTCATTGGTGGGAATTTCAGATAAGCGCATGAAGATATTGTGTTCCTTCTGAATCTCTGCTTTCCTACTGTTTTCATCCAATCATTCTTACTCCTTTCCATGGAAAGCTGTATGTTGGGGGATCACCGTTGTCAATGGCTACCATCCGTCCTCTCAGTGAAAATGGTCCAGGTGCGCTGTCACCGCATGGCTAATCATCTGTCGGTTCTCGATCATGTAAGAATAGGATTTACTATCCTTTTGCGTTGTTACCACGCCTTACAGTCGTGAGTTTGAAGCTCGTCACAGTCATTCAATCCCTGAATCCTACTCGGAATACCACAGACAAGGTTTAGACTTTCCGGATTCTCAAGAATGCTGCCAATGGATTCTAGCTTGTACCACAAAGATTCTGATTAAGGAATCCAAGAGATATTCATTCAAGCTTATTTGCATGTAGAACGAAAGTGGTTGTCAGGCACACATTCATAAGTGAGAATGGTGATGAGCGTCACATAATCATCACATTCATCAGGTTCTTGGGTGCGAATGGATATCTTAGAATAAGAATAAGCATGAATTGAATAGAAAACAGTAGTAATTGCATTAATACTCGAGGTACAGCAGAGCTCCACACCTTAATCTATGGTGTGTAGAAACTCCACGGTTGAAAATACATAAGTGATAAAGATGTTGATTGGTTCCGGCACCAGAAAGGGAACCAGTATAACCAAGACTCCGGTCTAAAGACTAAACATCCAAAGATGAAAATACAATAGTAAAAAGTCCTATTTATACTAAACTAGTTACTTGGGTTTACAGAAATAAGTCTAAGTGCAGAAATCCACTTCCGGGGCTAACTTTGGTGTGTGCTTGGGCTGAGCTTGAGTTTTACACGTACAAAGGCTTCTCTTGGGGTTAAACGCCAAGTTGTAACGTGTTTTTGGCATTTAACTTTGGTTTGTGACGTGTTTCTGGCGTTTTACTCCAGAATGTAGCATGGAACTGGCGTTGAATGCCAGTTTGCGTCATCTAAACTCGAACAAAGTATGAACTATTATACATTGCTGAAAAGCCCTAGATGTATACTTTCCAACGCAATTGAGAGAGCGCCATTTGGAATTTTGTGGCTCTAGAAAATCCATTTCGAGTGCAGGGAGGTCAGAATCCAATAGCATCTGTAGTCCTTTTTCAGCCTCCTATCAGATTTTTGCTCAGGTCCCTCAATTTCAGCCAGAAAATACCTGAAATCCCAGAAAAACACACAAACTCATAGTAAAGTCCAGAGATATGAATTTTGCATAAAAACTAATAAAAATATCCCTAAAAGTAGCTAGATCCTACTAAAAACTACCTAAAAATAATGCCAAAAAGCATATAAATTATCCGCTCATCACAACACCAAACTTAAATTGTTGCTTGATGCATGAAAACTTGTCTCTCAACAAATTTCCCTTCGGCAAGTATACCGAATTGTCGTCAAGTAAAACTCACAATAGAGTGAGGTCAAATCCCACAAGGATTGATTGGTCAAGCAACTTTAGTTTGAAGAATATGCTAGTTGAGCTAAACAGAATTTAGATTGAGAACTTGCAGAAATTTAAATGACTGGAAAGTAAATGACAGAAATTAAAGTGCATAATCTTAAATGGGGATTTGGGGTAATGAGCATGAAAATAAATGGCAGAAAGTAAAGAGAATGGGTAAGATCAGAAATGGGGTAATCATTGGGTTCAGGAGATGTTGCATTCTCCGAATCAAGTTCATTCTCATCTCTTCCTCAATCAATGCATTCATTGATCTCTTTGGTAATCTTAAGTGATTGGATCCCAATTCATTGGCAATCCAATCTCTCTAAGCTTGAACAATTGCCCAATTCCTTGATTTAATTGCTCATGGGAAGAGATGAAGTGTGGTCATTGATTATACCACATGTATTTCCAAATCAAAGTGTTGGGAGGATTACATGTCACTATATCCGCCCAGACCCCAATTTGGTCCAACATGAGAAAGCATTTCTAGCATGATCTCCTCATCCCTTTTCCAAGGCTCAAAGGAGATCCAATTATGGAGAGTTTCTTTTCCAAGACAACTAACCAATTGAATTAAGATCGAAAGCTTTCTAGTAAGATCAAGAGAAAAGAAAGAAGAAGAAAATGAAAACTATAATTGATCCATCAAATTACAACAGAGCTCCCTAACCCAATGAAAGGGGTTTAGTTGTTCATAGCTCTAGAAATGAAAAATGGCAGAAAAGAAGAATCCATGCTAAAAGTGCAGAAAAGTAAATCTATAGAGAATAGTTCCCAAATGTGCCAAGCCTTTCTATAGTTCAAAACTACTCCTATATATACTACTCCTCTTGATCTTCTAGTGAGTTCTTCAAGTCTTGGATGTGGGCTTTGGATCTTGAGTTGAAGCAGTTCTCATCTTTAGTGGGCCCAGCTTGCAGAGAAATATGAATTAGGCTTAGGTATTTAGTGAGATTAACGTTGAGAACATTAGTGGCATTCACTTTTTCCACTAACGTTCCAACCTTATATACCCACGTTAACTTTAACGTTAGTGGTCTTAACGTGACCATTAACGTTGCCTTTTCAATTTTTGGCCAACGTTATTGGGACTCACTTTTCCCAATAACGTTGGCTTATACCCCTTCGCAAACGTTAATGGGAATCACTTTTTCTATTAACGTTTCTTGATGCCCTTTGTTCCTACGTTAGAGTTCACGTTAGTGTGGCTAACGTGACTCTTAACGTAGGTGTGTTTCACCTTCGAGAGCGTTAGTGACACTCACCTTTGTCACTAACGCTCCAAATGCCCCAATTCTCTACGTTAGATCTCATAGTTAACGTGGCTCTTAACGTAGTAGTGATGCCATCTCCCAACATTAGTGACAAAAGTGAGTGTCACTAACGTTGGCTCCTTGATCTCAACTCCACGTTAACTTTCACGTTAATGGTCTTAACATGAAAGTTAAGGTAGGCAATGCTAGTTGGTCCAATGTTAGTGACAAAAGTGAGTGTCACTAACGTTGGCTTTTGTTTTCCTCTTCCACGTTAGAGTTCACGTTAACTAAGTTCACGTGACTCTTAACGTGGATCATTGCCAAGTTCTCCAACGTTAGTGGTGTTCACTTTTACCACTAACGTTGGAGGAAAACGTTATTGGTGTTCACGTTTTCTCTTAACGTTGGAGTTCCTTTTTCTTCTACGTTAACTACCACGCTAACTTAGTTAACGTGGCAAGTAACATGAGCTTTGGATGGCTTCGCAGGCGTTATTGTTGATCACTTTTCTCATTAACATTGCAAGCTTTACCATTCCACGTTAGTGTTCACGTTAACTAGGTTAACGTGAATACTAACGTGGTTCTTCCTTGCTTCCTTTGCCCTAAAAATAAGCAATTAAAATGCATCAAAGCTCTAGCCAAAGTCATGAGATTATGCATCATCAATTTATCATGCAATTCTAGCAAAATACTCATGAAATTATGCAAAGTTCACAAAAGTTGCTTGAATCAAGGTGTAAGTGTAATTTCATCCAAAACTTGCCTTATTCACTAAGAAAATGCATGAAACTACCCTAAAACAGTAAAGAAAATGTCAGTGAAACTGGTCTAGATGCCCTGGCATCATTGCTTGTCCCCAAGCAACTGAAAATCAAATAGGATAAAAAGAAGAGAATATACTATAAATCCAAAATATCAATGAATATTAGTTCTAATTAGATGAGCGGGACTTGTAGTTTTTTGCTTCTGAACAGTTTTGGCATCTCACTTTATCCTTAGAAGTTTAGAATGATTGGCATCCATAGGAACTCAGAGTTCAGATAGTGTTATTGATTCTCCTAGTTAAGTATGTTGATTCTTGAACACAGCTACTTTTATGAGTCTTGGTCGTGGCCCTAAGCACTTTGTTTTCCAATATTATCACCGGATACATAAATGCCACAGACACATGACTGGGTGAACCTTTTCAGATTGTGACTCAGCTTTTCTAAAGTCCCCAGTTAGAGGTGTCCAGAGCTCTTAAGCACACTATTTTTGCTTTGGATCACGAATTTAACCACTCAGTCTCAAGCTTTTCACTTGGATCTTCATGACACAAGCACATGGTTAGGGACAACTTGATTTAGCAGCTTAGGCGTGGATTTTATTTCCTTGGGCCCTTCTATCCATTGATGCTCAAAGCCTTGGATCCTTTTACCCTTGCCTTTTGGTTTTAAGGGCTATTGGCTTTTTCTGCTTGCTTTTTTTCTCTTTCTTTCTCTTTTTTTTTTCCGCAAGCTTCTTCTTTTTCACTACTTTTTCTTGCTTCAAGAATCAATTTCATGATTTTTCAGATTATCAATAACATTTCTCTTTGTTCATCATTCTTTCAAGAGCCAACAATTTTAACATTCATAAACAACAAGATCAAAAATATGCACTGTTTAAGCATTCATTCAAAAAACAAAAGGTATTGTCACCACATCAATATAATTAAACTAATTTCAAGGATGAATTCGAAACTCATGTACTTCTTGTTCTTTTGTATTAAAAACATTTTTTCATTTAAGAAAGGTGAAGGATTCATGGAATTATTCATAGCCTCAAGACATAGTTACTTAATACTAATGATCATGTAGTAAAGACTCAAAACATAGACAAACATATAGCATAAAACTGAAAAACAGAGAGATAAGAACAAGGAAGTTAAGGAATGAGTCCACCTTAGTGAGCATGGCACCTTCTTCTTGAAGGACCAATGGTGTTCTTGAGCTCCTCTATGTCTCTTCCTTGCCTTTGTTGCTCCTCCCTCATCGCTCTTTGATCTTCTCTAATCTCATTGAAAATGATGGAGTGTTCTTGGTGTTTCACCCTTAATTGGTTCATGTTATGACTCAATCCTTCTAGAGAAATGTTGAATTATTCCCAACAGTTGTTTGGAGGAAAATGCATCCTTTGAGGCATCTCAGGGATTTCTTGATGATGAGCTTCCTCATGCGTCTCTTGAGATCCATGAATGGGCTCTCTTGTTTGCTCCATCCTCTTTTTAGTGATGGGCTTATCCTCTTCAATGAGGATGTCTCCTTCTATGACAACTCCAGCTAAGTTGCATAGATGGCAAATGAGATGAAGAAAAGCTAGCCTTGCCAAGGTGGAGGACTTTTCGGCTACTTTGTAGACTTCTAGAGAGATGACTTCATGAACTTCTACTTCCTCTCTAATCATGAGGCTATGGATCATGATGGCCCGATCCACAGTTACTTTGGATCAGTTGCTAGTGGGGATGATGGAGCGTTGGATGAACTCCAACCATCCTTTAGCCACAGGCTTAAGGTCCAGTCTTCTCAATTGAACTGGCTTGCCTTTTGAGTCTCTTTTCCATTGAACTCCTTCCACACATATGTCCATGAGAACTTGTCCAACCTTTGATCAAAGTTGACCCTTCTAGTGTAGGGGCGTGCGTCTTCTTGCATCATAGGCAAGTTGAACGCCAACCTTACGTTCTTTGGACTGAAATCTAAGCATTTCCCCCAAACCATTGTAAGCCAATTCCTTGGGTTTGGGTTTATGCTTTGATCATGGTTCCTAGTGATCCATGCATTTGCATAGAACTCTTGAACCATTAAGATTTTGACTTGTTGAATGGGATTGGAGAGAACTTCCTATCCTCTTCTTCTAATCTCTTGTCAGATCTCTGGATATTCGCCCTTTTGAGCTTAAAAGGGACCTGAGGGATCACCTTTTTCTTGGCCACAACTTCATAGAAGTGGTCTTGATGGACTATTGAGATAAATCTCTCCATCTCCCATGACTCAGAGGTGGAAGCAATTGCCTTCCCTTTCCTCTTTCTTGAGGTTTCTCTGGCCTTAGGTGCCATCAATGGTTATGGAAAAACAAAAAAGCTATGCTTTTACCACACCAAACTTAGAATGTTGCTCGCCCTCGAGCAAAAGAAGAAAGAATAGAAGAAGAAGAAGAAGAAGAAGAAGAAGAAGAAGAAGAAGAAGAAGAAGATATGGAAGAGAGTGAGAGAGGTGAGGGTTTCGGCCAAGGGGGAGAAGAGAGGGTTGTGTTCTGTGAAAATGAAGAAGGATGGAGGGGTTTATATAGTGGAGGGAGAGGGGTTTGGGTTCTGTCATTTAGGGTGGGTTTGGGTGGTAAAGAGATTTTGAATTTGAAGGTAGGTGGGATTTATGGGGAAGAGTGGATGGATGTGATTGGTGAAGGGGTAATGGGGAAGAGAGATTGAGGTGATTGGTGAAGGGTGAAGGGTATAGTGTTATTGGATTGTGTGAAGAAGAGAGAAGTGGGGTAGGTGGGGATCTTGTGGGGTCCACAGATCCTGAGGTGATCCTGTGGGGTCCACAGATCTTGAGGTGTCAAGGATTTCTCATCCCTACACCTTTTAGGCATGTAAAACACCCTCTGTATGCAATTCTGGCGTTTAACGCCAGACTGATGATTGTTTCTGGTGTTAAACACCCAAATGTAGCCTGTTTCTGGCATTTAACGCCAGCCTGATGCTTGTTTCTGGCGTTAAAAGCCAGCTTGGTGCTTGTTTCTGGCGTTAAACGCCAGACAGAAGCTTGTTTATGGCGTTTAAATGCCAGACAGCTCTTCCTCCAGGGTGTGCTTTTTCTTCTGCTATTTTTGATTCTATTTTTAATTTTTGCAATTTTTTGTGACTCCACATGATCATAAACTTAATAAAACATAAAAGAACGATAGAAATATAGATAAATAAAAATTGGGTTGCCTCCCAATAAGCACTTCTTTAATGTCAATAGCTTGACAGTGAGCTCTCATGGAGCTTTACAGATGTTCAGAGCATTGTTGGGACCGCCCAACACCAAACTTAGAGTTTGAATGTGGGGGTTTAACACCAAACTTAGAGTTTGGTTGTGGCCTCCCAACACCAAACTTAGAATTTTATTGTGGGGGCTTTGTTTGACTCTGTTTTGAGAGAAGCTTTTCATGCTTCCTCTCCATGGTTGCAGAGGAGGATCCTTGAGCTTTAAACACAAGGTAGTCCCCATTCAATTGAAGGACTAGCTCTCCTCTCTCAACATCAATCACAACTCCTGCTGTGACTAGGAAGGGTCTTCCAAGGATGATGCATTCATCCTCATCCTTCCCAGTGTCTAGGATTATGAAATCAGCAGGGATGTAAAGGCCTTTAACCTTCACTAACACGTCCTCTACCAATCCATAAGCTTATTTTATTAACTTGTCTACCATCTCTAATGAGATTCTTGCAGCTTGTACCTCAAAGATCCCCAGTTTCTCCATTACAGAGAGTGGCATAAGATTTATACCTGACCCGAGGTCACATAGAGCCTTCTCAAAGATCATGGTGCCTATGGTATAGGGTATTAAGAATTTACCAGGATCTTGTTTCTTTTGAGGTAAAGTTCGCTGAACCCATGTATTTAGTTCACTAATGAGCAAGGGAGGTTCATCTTCCCAAGTCTCATTACTAAACAACTTGGCATTCAGCTTCATGATGGCTCCTAAATATTGAGCAACTTGCTCTTCAGTTACATCTTCATCCTCTTCAGAGGAAGAATAGTTCTCAGAGCTCATGAATGGCAGAAAGAAGTTTAATGGAATCTCTATGGTCTCTATATGAGCCTCAGATTCCTTTAGGTCCTCAATAGGGAACTCCTTTCTGTCTGGGGGATGTCCCATGAGGTCTTCCTCATTGGGATTTACGTCCTCCCCTTCCTCTTTGGATTCGGCCATTTTGATTATATCAATGGCCTTGCACTCTCTTTTTGGATTCTCTTCTATATTGCTTGGGAGAGTACTAAGAGGAGTTTCAGTGATTTTCTTACTCAGCTGACCCACTTGTGCCTCCAAGTTTCTAATGGAGGACCTTGTTTCATTCATGAAACTTAAAGTAGCCATAGATAGATCAGAGACTATATTTGCTAAGCTAGAGGGGCTCTATTCAGAATTCTTTGTCTGTTGCTGAGAAGATGATGGAAAAGGCTTGCTATTGCTAAACATGTTTCTTCCACCATTATTAAAGCCTTGTTGAGGCTTTTGTTGATCCTTCCATGAGAAATTTGGATGATTTCTCCATGAGGGATTATAGGTGTTTTCATAGGGTTCACCCATGTAATTCACCTCTGCCATTGCATGGTTCTCAAGATCATAAGCTTCTTCTTCAGAAGATGCTTCTTTAGTACTGTTGGATGCATTTTGCAATCCATTCAGACTCTGAGATATCATATTGACTTGTTTGGTCAATATTTTGTTCTGGGCCAGTATGGCATTCAGAGTATCAATTTCAAGAACTCCCTTCTTCTGAGGCGTCCCATTACTCACAGGATTCCTCTCAGAGGTGTACATGAATTGGTTATTTGCAACCATGTCAATGAGTTCTTGAGCTTCTGCAGGCGTTTTCTTTAGGTGAATGGATCCACCTGCTGAATGGTCCAGTGACATCTTAGAGAACTCAGATAGACCATCATAGAATATATCCAAAATGGTCCACTCTAAAAGCATGCCAGAAGGACACTTTTTGGTCAAATACTTGTATCTTTCCCAAGCTTCATAGAGGGATTCACCATCTTTTTGCCTGAAGGTCTGAACATCCACTCTTAGCTTGCTCAGCTTTTGAGGAGAAAAGAACTTGGCCAAGAAGGCCGTGACCAGCTTATCCCAAGAGTCCAGGCTATCTTTAGGTTGTGAGTCCAATCATATTCTGACTCTGTCTCTTACAGCAAAAGGGAAAAGCATGAGCCTGTAGACTTCAGGATCTACTCCATTAGTCTTAACAGTATCACAGATCTGCAAGAACTCAGTTAAAAATTGATACGGATCTTCTGATGGAAGTCCATGAAACTTGCAGTTTTGTTGCATTAGAGCAACTAGTTGAGGCTTCAGCTCGAAATTGTTTGCTCCAATGGCAGAGATTGGGATGCTTCTTCCATAAAAATTGGAAGTAGGTGTAGTATAATCACCAAGCATCCTTCTTGCATTATTGTTGTTATCATTATTTTCGGCTGCCATATCCTCTTCTTTTTCGAAAATTTCTGTAAGATTTTCTCTGGATTGTTGTATTTTAGCTTCTCTTAGTTTCTTCTTCAGAGTCCTTTTAGGTTCAGGATCTGCTTCAACAAGAATGTTCTTGTCCTTGCTCCTGCTCATATGAAAAATAAGAGAACAGAAAATAATAATTAGGGATCCTCTTTACCACAGTAAAGAGATTCCTTTATATGAGTAGAAGAAAATAAGAAGAAAATCCGAACACAGATAGAGGGGAGAAGAGAGTTCGAATTTTGAGTAGAAGAGAAGTGTTAGTAGATAAATAAATAAATAGAAGAAGAAAAGAGGGATGTGATTTTTGAAAATTAGAGAGAGGAAAGTAGTTAGTTGGTTTTGAAAAAGATAAGAAATAGTAAAACAAACTAAAAGTCAATTAGTTAGTTGAAAAAGATTTGAAAATCAATTTTGAAAAGATAAGGAGTTAGAAAAGATTTTTGAATTTGATTTTGAAAAAAGATATGATTGAAAAGATATGATTGAGATTTGTTTTGAAAAAGATTTGAAAAGGAAATTAAAAAGGCTTGATTTTTAAAATTAAAATGAATTACTTGACTAACAAGAAACTAAAAGATATGATTCTAGAATTTAAAGATTGAACCTTTCTTAACAAGAAAGTAACAAACTTTAAATTTTTGAATCAATCACATTAATTGTTAGTAAAGTTTTTGAAAATTATGAAATAAAATTAAGAAAAAGATTTTGAAAATAAATTTAAAAAAATTTTCGAAAATACAAAACAAAAATGAAAAAGATTTGGTTTTTGAAAAAGTTTTGAAAAGATAAGATTTTTAAAATTGAAATCTTGACTTGACTAACAAGAAACAACTTATTTTAAAAAATTTTGACTAAGTCAACCCAAAGATTTCAAAATTTATGAGTAAAATGAGGAAAGATATTTTTTATTTTTGAATTTAATGTGGAAAGAGAAAAACAACCAAATGACTCAAGACATAAAAATTATGAATCAAAACAACTAATGCATGCAAGAACACTATGAATGTCAAGATGAACACCAAGAACACTTTGAAGATCAAGATGAACATCAAGACTTATTTTTGAAAAATTTTCAAGAGAGAAAAACATGCAAGACACCAAACTTAGAAATTTTCAATGTTTAGACACTATGGATTAAAAAATGCATATGAAAAACAACAAAAGACACAAAACAAGAAAATATGAAGATCAAACAAGAAGACTTATCAAGAACAACTTGAAGATCATGAAGAACACCATGCATAAGTTTTTCGAAAAATGCATGAAACATAGAAACATGCAATTGACACCAAACTTAAAACATGTCACAAGACTCAAACAAGAAACACTAAATATTTTTTATTTTTAAGATTTTATTAAACAAATTTTTTTGGATTTTTTGAAAATTATATATATATATATATATATATATATATATATATATATATATATATCTATATATATATTAGAAAAACAAAAACAAATAAAAAAATTTTGAAAGATTTTTGAAAACTTTTTGAAAAAAAAATTACCTAATCTGAGCAACAAGATGAACCGTCAGTTGTCCAAACTCAAACAATCCCAGGAAACGACGCCAAAAATTTGGTGCACGAAATTGTGATCTCAATGGTGCCAACAACTTGGTACGCACAATTGTAATATCACTCTTTTTCACAACTTCGCACAACTAACCAGCAAGTGCACTGGTCGTCCAAGTAATAAACCTTACGTGAGTAAGGGTCGATCCCACGGAGATTGTTGGTATGAAGCAAGCTATGGTCATCTTGTAAATCTCAGTCAGGCGGATTCTAATGGTTATAATGGTTTTCGAATATAAAGATAAATAAAGCATAAAATAAAGATAGAGATACTTATATAATTCATTGGAGGGAATTTCAGATAAGCGCATGAAGATATTGTGTTCCTTCTGAATATCTGCTTTCCTACTGCTTTCATCCAATCATTCTTACTCCTTTCCATGGCAAGCTGTATGTTGGGGGATCACTGTTGTCAATGGCTACTGTCCGTCTTCTCAGTGAAAATGATCCAGGTGCACTGTCACCGCACGGCTAATCATCTGTCGGTTCTCGATCATGTAAAAATAGGATTTACTATCCTTTTGCGTTGTCACCACGCCTTATAGTCGCGAGTTTGAAGCTCGTCACAGTCATTCAATCCCTGAATCCTACTCGGAATACCACAGACAAGGTTTAAACTTTTCGGATTCTCAAGAATGCTACCAAAGGATTCTAGCTTATACCATAAAGATTCTGATTAAGGAATCCAAGAGATATTCATTCAAGCTTATTTGCATGTAGAACGAAAGTAGTTGTCATGCACACGTTCATAAGTGAGAATGGTGATGAGCGTCACATAATCATCACATTCATCAGGTTCTTGGGTGCGAATGGATATCTTAGAATAAGAATAAGCGTGAATTGAATAGAAAACAGTAGTAATTGCATTAATACTCGAGGTACAGCAGAGCTACACACCTTAATCAATGATGTGTAGAAACTCCACCGTTGAAAATACATAAGTGATAAAGATGTTCATTGGCACATGCCCCAGAGAGGGAACCAGAATAACCAAGACTCCGGTCTAAGGACTAAACATCCAAAGATGAAAATACAATAGTAAAAAGTCCTATTTATACTAAACTAGTTACTAGGGTTTACAGAAATAATTCTACGTGTAGAAATCCACTTTCGGGGCCCACTTTGGTGTGTACTTGGGCTGAGCTTGAGTTTTACACATTCAGAGGCTTCTGTTGGGGTTAAACGCCAAGTTGTAACATGTTTTTGGCGTTTAACTCTGGTTTGTGACGTGTTTCTGGCGTTTTACTCCAGAATGTACTATGGGACTGGTGTTGAACGCCATTTTGCGTCATCTAAACTTGAATAAAGTATGGACTATTAAATATTGTAGAAAAACCCTGGATGTCTACTTTCCAACGCAATTGAGAGCGCGCCATTTAGAGTTCTGTAGCTCCAGAAAATCCATTTCAAGTGAAGGGAGGTCAGAATCCAACAACATCTGTAGTCTTTTTTCAGCCTCCTATCAGATTTTTGCTCAGGTCCCTCAATTTCAGCAAGAAAATATTTGAAATCACAAAAAAATACACAAACTCATAGTAAAGTCTAGAAATATGAATTTTGCATAAAAACTAATAAAAACATCCCTAAAAGTAGCTAGATCCTACTAAAAACTACCTAAAAACAATGCCAAAAAGCGTATAAATTATCTGCTCATTAGCAGGCTCCCTCGGAATATTTCCTTCTGAAAGGAGAAGGTGGTAGGTCACTTATTCCTCGGAATTATTCCTCCAGAAAATGCGACTTCTCTCTGATTGCAAAGTGGTAGGGCACTAACCCATAGAATTATGCGACAGACAAGGGAAGGTGGTAGGGCACGCTCCCTTGGAATATTTTCCTCTTAAAGGAGAAGGTGGTAGGGCACTTTTCCTCGGAATTTTTCCTCCTTATGAACAATAGAGAGACTAATCCAGGAGTTGTCGACCGAATTTTTAGTCGGATTTGGCATTATAACAGACATGTGATATCACAGCCAATAGGACATACATTCATCATGTGCATCTTCTATATGCTTGTTTGCTTTGCTTACTTGAGTTTGCCTAATTGTATAACATCCCTACTTGCTTCTTGAACTACTTGTTAAGTCTGAATATTATCTGTGTTTTACTTATTTGTATTACCTGTGTTTGTCTGGTTTTGAGGAGGCTAGGTAGGCGGCGGCGATGGGATCGCACGGAGGTTTGGTTGGCGAAGGCTGTGAGACAACGGTGACTAGTTTAGTTAGTAATTCCCCTATGTTAGTGATAAACCCCATTTTTAGGGTTTATCTTGTGTTGGATTTAGAGCATTTTGATAACCTTTCCTCACATTTAACCAATGAATTAGCATGATTTTGTGATCTCTCCCTCATTTGTGCTTAAGTGTAAGAACATGCTTTCTAGGCCTTTAATTTGATAATTTTAATCCCTCCCTAATTCCATAAAATGCCTTGATGTGTTTGCTAGTGATCTCAGGTTGAAAAAGGCTAGAAATGGATCCAAGGAGCGAGGAAGGAAGCATGCAAGTGGAGAGAAGCATGAAAAGCCAAAGAATTGATCTCGGCCAACGATGCACGCGCGCACCTCGCAAAATAGGCCAAGGATGCGTACGCGTGCTGTGCACGTACGCGTCGCAGTTCGCACGTGATTCCTTTAATGCAACTCGTGTCTGGCGATTTTGGAGGGTTTTCTGGACCCATTTGGAGCAGGATTTTGGCAGGAAAAGATTTAAAAGACCAAGGATTGAAGAAGAAGGCATCAATCAATTAATCTTGAATCATTTTTAGTTCTAGTTAGTTTTGAGAGTTAGTTTCTAGAGAGAGAAGCTCTCACTTCTCTCTAGAATTAGAATTAGGATTATGTTTAAGTTAATCTCTCCTCTTAGATCTAGGTTTAATTCATGCTTTGATTTACTATTCATTTATCAATTCTTACTCCTCTACTCTCCCTCTCTCTAGTTTTGTACTTTAATCCTTGTAATTCTTTACTTTGTTGTGGATCTCCTTTTATTTCTCTTATTTTCTTTTAATGCAATTTGAGGTAATTCATGATAATTGTGATTTCCTTGATTGTTGTTGTTAATTCTTTGCATTTGATTGTCGTTAGAATTCATTCTTGTTGTGATTTACTATGATTTTCTTTTTTACCTTCCAAGTGTTTGATGAAATGCTTGGAAGGATGTTAGAGTAGAATTTTATGTTCTTGGCTTGGGAAGGTAACTTAGGAACTCTTGAGTTACTGATGTCCAAGTGATTGATAGTTGATAGCCATTGACTCTAGCCTTCATTAATTCTATTAGTGGAAAGCTAGGATTTATGGACTTAGATTGATATAACTCACTTGACCTTCCTTGCTACTTGTTAGAGGATGACTTAGTGGGATTGTTCCTTGCAAATATCATAATTTTGGTTAGTGATAAGGATAGAGACCCATGACAACCAACCTTTGCCAAGACCGTTTTGTTATTAGAATTTTATTATCATTTACTTTTCATGTTTCTCATTCAAAATTCCAAAATATACAAGTCCATAACCAATAACAAGAACACTGCCCTGCAAGTCCTTTGAGAGATGACCCGAGGTTTAAATACTTCGGTTTATAGATTTTAGGGGTTTGTACATGTGACAAACAAATTTTTGTATGAAAGGATTATTGTTAGTTTGGAGACTATACTTTACAACGAGATTTCATTAGTGAAATACTAAACCGTCAAAAATCTTCTCATCAAAATGGCACCGTTGCCAGGGACTTGCAATGGTGTTGAGTTATTGGTTATTGTATATATGTGAATAGTGTAAATAGGTTTGTTAATTGCTTATTTACTAGTTTTTGTTGGTTTTATTTTGTTTTTCCATAATGAATTCTCACTTTGGCTATGAGTTTGGTTCTAATCGTGTTGTAGGAAATGTGAACTTCAAAGATAACATGTACCAAGGATGGAACCATCAAAGATGGGAGGAGCCTCAAGGAATTGATCACTCCTATTGGCAACAACCTCCGGATACTTATAGGTATAATTCCCATCCTAATGCATGCCAATTCAATGGCTATGGTGAGTCTTTTCGTGATAATCAAGTACCACCACCATATGCCTATGACTCTTATCCTCAACATGGCCATCACCTATGCTCACAAGCCCCTTTTTACCAAGTACCTTCATGTGACCCTTATCCATCATATAACCAATCACCCATACCACATCCTTGTGGTCATTATGAGCAAGAACCTTTAGAACCACCACAACCCTATCATGCTCATTATGAAGAACCACCTCAATGCGCACCATCTCCATATTTTTACCAAGAGGAATCAACCGCCCAACCACCTTCCTACCATGAACCTTTTCTCCAAAATAATGGACCTTCCTATTCACCCCAAGCCCCAATAGACGATTCTCTCACTTTGTTACTCCAAGAACAAGAGGCCATAAAGCGGGTGATGGAGAACAGAAAGAGGTGAATTAAAAATTATTAACTTAATTACGTTGCCAGTATAGTTCTTAACTCACCAAAAATCTGTCTATCAATTTAGAAATATGTCACAGGAAAGTGTGCTATTTTATTAATTAGATGTTTCCAAAAAGTTGAGTTAAGTAGATGGAAAATTAAATTGAGGAAATTTGAAGAATATAAATAAAAGCCTTGACTGGGAGTTGATTAGTTGGAATCTCTATTATTGATGGAGTGATTTTAGGATTAATTTATAATTAATGGTTGTTCTGTTTTGTTATCCTTTACTAGGTAAAGGAAAGTCAAACAAGTTGGAATGATAGATCTGTTCACGAGTTGCAACCCACTTAGTTCAAAGGGATTGGTGTTAGTGACAAGATAGCAATCCAATAGTTAACCCAATTACAAATTCTCTTTCAATCCTTCCAACTCAAGAGTTCCTTTCAATCAACTCCCCATCAAGTGAGGGGAACTACTCGCTCATTGTAAATAATAAATCCATAACATATGAAAGGGAATTAAAAGAAGACATGATTATTGGAAGGTAAAATGGATTAAAATGAAAGAAATAATTCTTGTATTAAATAATCATAAAAGTATTCAAATGACAAAATTGAACAAAGCAAAGAACATGGAAGAAATAAACCAAGTTAAGAGAACGAACTAGAATGACGAAGTCTTGATGAGGAAATTACTCTTTTCAATGTTCCAATGCTAAGACCAATTGAACATTAAATTCTAAAACCTAAAGAGAAAAACCTAGGGGAGGAGTGAAAACTAGATCTAAAACTGAAGACTGTGTAGAATGAATGTTGTGCTCTGTTTCTGCATGTTCTCTGGCTCTAGTCTGCTGTTCCGGGCCGAAAACTGGGTCAAAATCAGGTCCAAAATTGCCTCCAGCGAATTCTGCAGATTATGCAGATCGCACATGTCACTCGATCGCGTCACCCATGCGGCCACGTCACTGCGATTTGCTCTCCTTCGCGCGGTAGCGTGAGCCATGCGACCGCGTCACTTCTCGCTAGTTATCTCCTCAAATTCTTGTGTTCCTTCCATTTTTGCCAGCTTCTTTTCCAATCTCCCATTCATTCATGCCCTGTAAAGCCTGAAACACTCAACACACAGATAATGACATCGAATGGAATAAAGGAGAATTAAAAATACATAATTAAAGTCTCTAAGAAGCAGTTTTCAACCATGTAATAAATTCAGGAAGGAAATCTAAATGCATGCTAATTTAATGAATAAGTGGGTAAGGATCATGATAAAACCACACAATTAAACACAATATAAACCATAAAATAGTGGTTTATCAACCTCCCCATATTTAAACATTAGCATGTCCTCATGCTTAATTGAAGGAGATAAAGTAGACAAGTATGAACATGTAGAAACTCATGAAATGCAATGCAATCCTATATATGTAAAAAAATGCAACTATATAATTCTTGCCCACTTGATCAAAAGTAAATAAGCTCTTCGAAATAATTACAAATCAAATTCCACTAATTCTACCCTTATACCATAAAACAGATAAAAATGCAAGAGGATAGCCTATGAAAGCAGGGAACATGGAAATTCAAGTATTGAACCCTCACTGATAATGTATGTACGCTCTAATCTCTAGTGTATAGGGTAATCACTCTATCCTTTTCTAATCATGCTTTCTAACTTTTGTTTTTCACCTAACCAATCAACAATAGTTAATATACCAATGCAAACATCATGAGGTCTTTTCAAAGTTGTAATGGGGCCAAGGTATAGGTAGGGGTATACATATGGTTAAGTGAGCTGATAAATTGAATCTTTAAGTAACCCAAGCTTCAACCCAACCTATATATTTTTAATGTGATCTTAAAGTTCATACCTAGCTACCCAGAATTTCCTTTTTTCAATCCATACTCATGTATCACTTTGTATTTTGATTCTATCATACGTGCATTGATCTTTGAATTCTAAATTCAACATTGGGGTAATTTTGTCCCTTTATTTATTTATTTATTTATTTATTGATTTTTTTTACACATTAAAATAAATATAGCTTATCAATGCACATAGATTTTTTTTATTCTTATAGTTTCACATGAGTAGGTATCCAAATTCCCATTAAATTTTCATGACACATTCCCTTAACAACTTTTGTTCCCACAATTTCCCATACCTAACTAGCACACACAATTCTATCTTAAGCTAACCAAAGATTCAATTTGGGATATACAATTGTTTTTCAGCTTAAGGTTAGTAATGTGGTAAAATATAGAACAAATGGGATTTAAAGGCTCAAAGTGGTTAACAAAGGTAATTAAAAAGGGTAGACTTAATTTGGATAAGTGAGTTTAAACAAATAATGGCCTCAATCATGTGCAAGCATGTAAATATAATAAATATTGGACATATAAGATAAAACAAAATATAGATTACAATCATAGAGAAGTAAACACATAAGAATGAAATAATTATGGTTAAATAACGTAACCATACATAAAGGCTCAAATCTTTCACAGGCTGTGTGTTCTTTAGCTCAAACACCATGTTCCAAATACAACTCAAGCAATTTTATCATAAAAATTTTGAAAAATTAGTGAAATTTTGTTCCAAAGATAGAGTCTTAGAAGAAACTTATTGTCTTTTCAATCAAGTGGAACATGCATGCAACTATCCTAACCTATGCAAATTATTCTATTCTATAAAAGAAAGAAAATCTAACTAAAATATCCTAATTATTGGTGCTAGAGAAGAGAAATTACCTCCGGAAGTCAGGTATTGACCGACCTCCCCACACTTAAGGCTTTGCACCGTCCTCGGTGCCATCTGTCAGGAACAGGGGTGGGCTGGAAGCAGTATCTCCATAATCGGGACCGTCATGGCTCTGTGTGTTGGTAAAAGAAGTGGATTCCGGGGTATCCGAGTCTTTGCAATCTCCTCTAAGTAGCTCCCTGAGGTGTTTGAATTTTTGGTTGTTGCGGCGCTCTCTCAACTTAGCTTTGTGTTCTTGCCGATCCAACCTTTTGATTATCTGCTGGAGCAATTCATCAGTTGTAGGTGCTTGTGGGGTTGAAGAAGGATTATCTTCAACTGGAGCAGTAGGAAGACTTGTAGTGGCTGCTGGAAGTCTGAGGTATTTCCCGTTAGGGACATACTGATCATCCCGTAGAAGCACGGCTTTGGTGTCCCCAGCTCTGTAGGAGACTCCGGCTGCTGAGACAAGATCTGAGACCAAGGCGGGAAAAGGTAAATTGCTCGCAATTTGTACGTGTCCCATAGCATTCCGGATATGGCTTGAGAGATTCAGAGGTTGGTCTGTAAGGATGCACCATAGTAGAACGGCCATGTCCGCAGTGAAGGAGGACTCGTGAGTGCTCGGAAAGACGTAATGGGACATGATCTGTGCCCATATGCGAGCCTCCAAAGTAAGTGCTGAAGCCAAGATTCCCTTAGGGCAGGTACGGTGGTATCCGTAGATCCAACGGCTGCCAGGTAATGCGATAACTCCGAGAACGGAGTCCCAGTCAAATTGGTACCTCTAGCGCTTAAGTGTGGCTTCTTGGAAGAAGTCCATTCCTTCTGGAATAGGGGGAAGACTCAGAGCTTGCTGAATAGCCTCTTCTGTAATGGGGACTTGCTTCTGCCGGACATAAACAGACTGCAGGGTTGGCATGTAGAAGTTAGAGTAGAACTCAACTACCCAAGAAAGATTGACCTGTCTCGGATGTCTCCGTAGAAAATCCCATTGTCTTCGTTCAATTTGCGGCTCAACAAAGGTAGCAATATTGGACGGGAGGATAAGAAGGTATTCATTGTTATAGTTCCTTTCTGCCAGGATAGGGAACATCTGCTCACAGTAGCGATTGGGAAATCGCGCAGTGTCCTTTGCTGGAAAGGCTTTCTCCTTTTCATCAACTTTTATTATCCTCTTAACTCTCTTTGTTGAGGGCTTGACTGTGGTTGAAGGGGGCTCTACCACTAATACGCTTTTAGTTCCTCTTCTTGCTGGGGGTTTAGGAGTTGCTTTCTCCTTTCCTTTCTTAGTGGCCATCCTGAAAAAGGGAGGGGAAAGTAAATTAAGTTCAAATAGATATATAGCAAGGAAGAGAACGGAAGAGTGGTGATGGATACACATTAAGATGTAATTGACATTAACACATGCTCTCAAGTACATATGAAAAGCCATCAACGAAAAATAGTGAGTGCATCGAAACATAAGTGGATGCAAGGTGTTTATTAGCATGCCGGAAAAGGGCATGAGTAGCATAGACCAAGCATCAGTTGTAACAAGCCAAAATGTTTGTATTGACAATTAAATTCAATTAAAACAATAGTAAAGAGAATTTGTGAAAAGCAAGCATTGAATGGTAGAGTAAAGTAATGTAAAAAGTGCATAATGCTATATGGGCTTTTTCACAAACACATGGCATGCATGGTAAATAAGATATAGAAAGTATGAAGGTGAACATGCAAGCAATTCCTTAAAAATAATAATAATAATTGTCAAATAATTTGTAACAATCCACAAGCATATAATGAGGAATAATGACTCAAATAAATTTCTAACACCATGTAAAAAGGAAAAGAAGAAAAAAAAAAGAAAATAAGGATAATGAAAAGAATAAGAAAAGAAAAAGAAAACAACATACAAAATAACAACAATGATAGAAAAGAAAAGAAGGAGGAAGAAAATAGAACCTTGGTAATGGAGGTAGGAGAGAGAAAGTGATAGGTGAGATAGAAGGAAGAAGGGAGAAAGAAGAAATAAGGAGGCAAAAGAAAAATTAGGATTTAGAGGAGAGAAAGATAAGATATGTGGCAATTTTAGGTTGAGTTGTGCGGCGCATGCGACGCGGCCGCGTGGGGCACGCGTTTGCGTGGATGCGCTTTAAGTATGGTCACACGATCGCGTCGGTCACGCGGTCGCGTGACCCATGTTATGCTTCTGCTGTGAGTGCAGCCTCGCGGGTCACGTGATCACGTGAGTGTGCTTCAGAAAATGGAGGACGCGGTCGCGTAATAAGGATTGTGCTTCCAGCACCAATCCAGCACCACTCTCGCACAATATTTCATTGTGCACCCTTTTACGTCGAAAACTCAGGGCATGCGGCCGCGTGGGGCACGTGGTCACGTGGGAGGCCATGATTCCCATGCGACGCGAACGCGTCATGGACGCGGTCGCGTGGGTCAATTTGTGCCAGTGGCACGCCTCCAGCCATGCTCCAGCATGACTCTCTGTTCACTTTTATTTTTCTTTACTCTCCAAGCGACGCGGACGCGTCGCGTGGCGAAAAATTTTTTTTTAATGAAAAATAAAAACATGTAAATGCAAATGCACGAAAGTACTAATAAAGAGAAGAGTTATTGAATAGGAAAAACTAAAAATAAAGAAAAGAACGATCATACCATGGTGGGTTGTCTCCCCCTAGCACTTTGCTTTAACGTCCGTAAGTTGGACGCACCACTAGCTCAATCTTCTGCTATGTGGGGATCTTCCAAGAGGAAGATCTCAAGCTCCTTGTTTCTCTGCATCTTCTCGCCATGGTATAGCTTCAGGCATTGTCCATTAACCTTAATAAGTTCAGAGCTTGAAGGATGGCTTAGGTGATAAACTCCGTACGGTTTGGCCTTCTCTACTCTGTATGGACCTTCCCGTCTTGATCTCAACTTACCTGGCATGAGCCTTAGTCGAGATTTGTAAAGGAGGACTAAATCCTCAGGTTGGAACTCTTTCTTCTTGATGTTTTGATCATGTACAGCCTTCATCTTTTCCTTGTATATTCTTGAGTTCTCATAAGCTTCTAGGCAAAGGCTCTCCAGTTCTTGCAGTTGCAACTTCCTTTCAGCTCCGGCTTTCTCAATTCCCATGTTGCACTCCTTAACTGCCCAAAAGGCTCTGTGTTCTACTTCAACTGGGAGATGATAAGCTTTTCCATAAACCAAGCGGAAAGGACTCATCCCAATGGGTGTCTTGTAAGCTGTTCTATATGCCTAAAGTGCATCTTGTAGCCTGGTGCTCCAGTCTTTTCTATGTGGCTTTACTATCTTTTGCAAGATACGCTTAATTTCTCTGTTTGACACCTCGGCTTGCCCATTAGTTTGGGGATGGTAAGCTGTTGCAACTTTATGAATTATCCCATGCTTCTTCATTAATCCTGTTAGTCTCCTGTTACAAAAATGGGTGCCTTGATCGCTCACGATTGCTCGTGGTGATCCAAAGCGACATATAATATGGTTTCTCACAAAGGAAACAACAGTGTTAGCATCATCAGTACGGGTAGGAGTTGCTTTCACCCATTTGGAAACATAATCCACAGCTAACAATATATAAAAATATCCATTAGAATTTGGACATGAAGTCAATGCCCCAAACATCAAAAATTTCACAGAAAAGCATAATTTGTTGAGGCATCTCATCCCTCCTGGATATATTACCAAATTTCTGGCATGGGAGACAGGATTTACAAAACTCAGCAGCGTCTCTAAAAAGAGTAGGCCACTAGAATCCACAGTTTAAGATTTTTCTAGCCGTTCTTTGAGGGCCAAAATGTCATCCACTCTCGGATGAGTGACAGGCCTCTAAAATGGACTAGAATTCTAATTCAGGCACACAGCGTCTAATTACTTGGTCAGCGCCACATCTCCATAAATATGGGTCATCCCATATATAATATTTAGACTCGCTTTTCAGCTTGTCTCTTTGATGCTTAGAAAAATTTGGAGGAAATGTGCGGCTAACTAAATAATTAGCAACAGGTGCATACCAAGGGACTACCTCAGATACTGCTTGCAGGTTATCAAAAGAAAAATTATCATCTATAGGAGTAGAATCATCCTTAATATGCTCAAGGCGACTCAGGTGGTCTGCTACTAAATTCTGATTACCACTCCTATCCTTTATTTCTAAATCAAATTCTTGTAACAGCAGTATCCAACGTATAAGTCTTGGTTTGGACTCCTTTTTAGCTAATAGATACTTTAAAGCTGTATGGTCCGAATACACTACTACTCTAGTACCGAGTAAATAAGCCCGGAATTTATCCAGAGCAAAAATAATAGCAAGAAGCTCTTTCTCAGTAGTAGTATAATTGGACTGGGCAGTGTCTAAAGTCTTAGATGCATAAGAAATAACAAAAGGATCCTTACCTTCACGCTGAGCCAGCGCTTCTCCTACTGCATGGTTGGAAGCATCGCACATGATTTCAAACGGCTGACTCCAGTCTGGTCCTCTCACAATTGGAGCTTGAGTCAGAGCAGTCTTCAGCTTATCAAACGCTTGTTTGCAATTGATGACAAGTCATCATATACCTATTTTTCTATGCTTTTCATACAATAAATTGATGATTTGTGCTTAAATATTGAATGCTTTTGTACTTAAATGATAGATTTCCTTGATCTTTTAATTTTATAAATCTTGTAGGAAATAAGAAGAAAAAGAAGCAAAGAAGCACAAAAAAAGGAGAAAAAAAGAGCTTTGGGACACACTTTGAAGTTGGGGTATACTTTGGAGCTTTAGGCCACGCTTTTAAAAGCGTGGCCCATGACCAAATTAATGAAGAATAGGCAAACAGCACACACTGCCCTGCTCTTGCCAAGGGCAGGGCAGAATCGTGATGCAAAGAGAGGTTGGAAGCAAGAATTTCGCTAAGGTAAAATCTGGGCGTTCACAGCATGACCATGCCTCCTTCAAAGGGCTATAACTTGAGCTACAGACGTCCAATTGATGTGCTTCCAGTTGCGTTGGAAAGCTGACATTCAGAGCTTTCCAACGATATATAGCAATCTATATTTGGCGCACAATTGAGGCAGGAACGAAAGGCATTTTTAAGGGCCATGAGAAAGCAAGAAACTAGGCCTTACTTTGGTGCCAAGAAAACCAAGGAAAAGAAGTAGCGTGTGCATCCACCAAGTTTCGAACTTGGAACTTCACTTTTGGAAACACTGTCCTGCCCTCCGCGAGGGCAGGGCAGCATTTTGGTGATGCACACAGGCGCACCATTCTGGCGCACCAAGGGACGGTTCGGCAGCACCAGCAGCACGCACAGGCACCAAACTGGTGCACCAAAAATTTCTGCCCTGCCCTCCGCGAGGGCAGGGCAGCATCCTGCAGCACCAACTCACACCAACCAACACGCACAAAGGGCGCACGAACATTTTCTGCCCTGCCCTCCACACGGGCAGGGCAGCCTCCTGGAAGTGTCATGGGCCAAAAATCAACCAAAATCCAATTTAATTCAATTCCTCACCAAATTGAATCAAGGCCAACCAAACCCATTTCTCCTCAAATCCAAAGCAAGCAAAGCCCACATCATCACTCAAAGGCACATGGATCAATTAAATTAGGATTTTCATTTTTGTAATTGGTTTTAATGTCATTTTCATTTTTTATTTTGTAAAGCCTATATAAAGGCATCACTCTCATTTCAAAAGGGGAGCTCTTTCCTTTATTTTTTTTCTTTCTGTCTTAAATCTGGGATTGAGAGTGAAGGAATTCTGTTTTCCCTCTTGGTCTAAGATTTCTCTTGTTATTCTTCTGCAAAATTTCAGTGAATTAAGGATTTCTCTTGTTTTGAACCAAAACTCTCTTTACTGCTTTCATCTTCTTTCCATCTGCAATTGTTCTTGGTTGGATCAAGGAAGGGAGTGAAATCTAGACTTGTTTTCTAGTCTCTTTGATTCCCTGAGATCTTCAATTTTATTTTGCAATTGAGTTGAGTTCTTAGCTGCTCTTCTGTTTTTACTGTTCCATTGGCTTTCAATTTACTTTCAAGCAATTTAATTCTTCTGCACTTTACATTTCTGTTCATGATCCCAATTTACTTTCCTGCAAGCTAAGCTTTCTGCAATTGCTCTAAGCTTGGATCTACTGCTTTCATTTAATTTCCAGCACCCCAGCCCCCTTTACATTTGATGCAATTTAGAATTCTTGCAATTTAAGTTTCAGTTATTTTACTTTCTTGTTCTTTAAGTTACTTGCAATTTTACTTTCTGCAACTTTAAATTCCCTGTCATTTATAATACTGTTGGCTACACTTCATCCAAATTCACCTCAATGATAGCTTGACTAAACTAATCACCCACTAAAATTGCTTGATCCATCAATCCCTGTGGGATCGACCTCACTCTTGTGAGTTATTACTACTTGATGTGACCCGGTACACTTGTCGGTTAGATCTATGTGTTTGGAAAATTCGTTTTCCGCCAAAACACCATCAGCAATCGACACTAAACTCGAACTCAATATCCTTCTGCAGTAATCTGGATAAGGGAAGTTCTACCTTACTAAAGTCCTTAATAAATCTCCTGTAAAAACCTGCATGGCCAAGGAACGCACGAACTTCCCTCACAGAAGAGAGGTAAGGTAAACTAGAAATAGCATTCACCTTTGCTGGGTCTACAGAAATGCCATTATTAGATACCACATGTCTTAATACAATCCCTTGTTTTACCATAAAATGACATTTTTCAAAATTTAATACAAGGTTTGTATTAACACATCTATCTAATATTCTAGATAATCTATCTAAGCAAAGGCTAAAAGAATCACCATAAACGCTAAAATCGTCCATAAAAACTTCCATACAATCCTCAATAAGGTCAGAGAAAAGACTCATCATGCACCTTTGGAAAGTAGCCGGTGCATTGCACAAGCCAAAGGGCATTCTCTTGTAAGCATAAGTCCCAAAAGGACATGTAAAAGTGGTCTTTTCCTGATCCTCAGGAGCTATATTAATCTGAAAATAACCTATGTAACCATCTAAAAAACAATAATGTGATTTACCTGACAGGCGATCCAACATTTGATCAATGAATGGAAGTGGGTAGTGATCCTTACGGGTAGCTTGGTTGAGACGCCTGTAATCAATGCAAACTCTCCAAGCATTCTGAACTCTAGTTGCTATGAGCTTTCCATGCTCATTCTTCACTGTAGTGACTCCAGACTTCTTGGACACCACTTGTACTGGGCTTACCCATTCACTGTCTGAAATGGGATATATGATACCTGCTTCCAATAGTCTGGTCACTTCCTTTTTGACAACTTCCAAGATGGTGGGATTCAATCTTCTTTGGGGTTGACGGACAGGTCTTGCTCCCTCTTCTAAAAATATTATGTGCTCACATACTTGAGGGTTGATGCCTACTATGTCTGCCAAACTCCACCCAATTGCCTTCTTATGCTTCCTCAGCACATCAAGTAACTGCTTTTCTTGTTGAGAAGTAAGTTCCCTTGCAATGATAACTGGAAACTTCTGCTCATCTTCAAGATAAGCGTATTTGAGATGTAGAGGGAGGGGTTTCAATTCTAACTTCTGATCATGGGCAAGCTCTGGATTATCTGGAGCTTGTGAAAATGACGAAGTGCCCTCATTGTCAGTTAAGAGGGTCCCCACACTTGGACCTTGTCCAGTGTGCCTCTCTTCTAACTCTTCTTTGTGGACTTCAGCTACACTTTCATCTATGTCATCACACTGGAAGATAGAATGATCTTCTGGAGGGTTGTTAATGACTCCATTCAGATTAAAGATTACTATGCGGCCATCTATTTCAAAGGAGTATGTTCCTGAAAAAGCATCTAATTTGAATTTTGATGTCTTCAGGAATGGTCTTCCAAGTAGGATTGATGATGGCTTATCTGAATCATTATGGGGCATCTTCAAGATATAAAAATCAGTGAGAAATGTAAGCCCTTTAATATTCACCAAAACATCTTCAGCAACTCCAGCCACTGTAATAATGCTTTTATTTGCTAACACAAAACGAGCTGCCAACCTTTTTAAGGGAGGGAGCCTCAAAATATCATATATAGACAAAGGCATTATACTAACACATGCTCCTAAATCACACATGCAATCATAAATCACTACACCACCAATAGTACAGCTAACTATACAAGGACCTAGATCAATACATTTTTCAGGTAATCCTCCCATTAAAGCAGATATAGAACTACCTAAAGGAATAGTTTCTAATTCATTAATTTTGTCTTTATGGATACATAAATCTTTTAGAAACTTTGCATATTTAGGTACTTGTTGAATAACATCAAAAAGAGGAACAGTTACCTCGACCTTTTTGAATATTTCTACCATTTTAGGATCGGGTTCCAGCTGCTTCCTGGGCTTCCTTGCAAGTTGTGGAAATGGAATAGGCGTAGTGTTTTCTGTAGTGTCTGCGCCTTTTGGTGCTTCCTCCTGTGGTTGAGCTATTTCTTCTTCAGCTATGTCCTGTATATCCTCTTCCTCTTCAACATCTTCTATTTCTACCACCTCTTCAGCTGAGGCATATTCTGGTGAGCTTGGCTCCTCCTGATTCCTCTCCTGCAGTGTGGTTCCGGACTTTAGGGTGATGGCATTAATGCCTCCCTTTGGATTGGGTAATGGTTGAGAGGGGATTCCAGTGGAGCTTGAAGGTTGGTTACTGGAATTTTGTGTTGCTCCAATCTGTGAGACAAGAGCTTGCAAAGTAGAGGTCAGACCATTCATACTGGCATTAATACTATTCATGATGTTATTTTCCATGGTCTGCTGTCTTCGCTCAAAAGATTGTATAACTCTTCATTATGAGATAAAGAAGAATGAGTGAATTGAGAGGTCTACTGTTGATTATTCTGTGGTCCTTGGTTTTGCCTCAGGTGAGGTGCTCTGTAAGGTTGATTCTGTTGCCTGTTGTTGTTATTATTCCACCTCTGATTTCCCTGATTATCTTTGCCTCCTCTGTTATTGTTGTACCTCCAATTCTGGTTAGAATTGTCCTGCCATCCATGGTTATTATTTCCACCTTGATTGTACCCTTGGTTGGGGCGGTCATAGAAATTATGAGTGGATGCCACCATGTTGTCTTCTTGTTGGAGCTGCGGGCATTCATCAGTATAATGGCTATAATCAGCACAGATTCCGCAAACTCTCTGTGGGACTAGCTGTTGGTTTTGCTGTGGTGGAGGAGGTTGAGCTTGCTGAGCCTGTTGTTGATTCATTTGCATCTGCTTCAGCAAGTTGGTCATCTCACATATACTATGAGCTAGAGCCGCAGTCTCTTTGTTAGAGGATATGATGTGTGGAAAATGATCCAACACAAAACTCACCGGCAAGTGTACCGGGTCGCATCAAGTAATAAAACTCACAGGAGTGAGGTCGATCCCACAAGGATTGAAGGATTGAGCAATTTTAGTTCGGTGGTTGATTTAGTCAAGCGAATCAAGTATTGGTTGAGTGATTTTGTATCCAAAAGTAAGTAAATAGCAGAAGATGTAAAGGGAGAGGGGTGAATTGCAGAAATTAAAGAGAACTGAAAGTAAAAGAGCTGAATCTTAAAGAACAAGAAATTAAATGACTGAAACTTAAAGAGCAAGAAATGTAAATTGCAGTAACTTAAAGTGCAAGGAATATAAATTGCTTGAATGGAAAAGGGATTTGAGGACTGGGGTTTCAGAATTTAAGCAAGGGAAATTAAATTGCAACAATTATCAAAGCAAGAGATGATTTGAGTTCTGTTAGATCTCAAACAGAAAGGGAAATTAAATTGCAGCAGGGGTTCACAGAAGAACCAAAAGGAAAATGGGATCTCAGGACTCCAGAGACTAGATAGCAAGTCTAGATCTCAATTGCCTTCCCAGATCCAAATTCACAAAGCAATTAACAAGAAATTAAAGAAGAAGCAGTAAAGGAAATTGGATTCAACTCAATTATGCAGTGAGGTAATCAAAGAGATCTTAAATGGAGATTGAGACAGAAATTCCTCAATTCTTCACACCCAAGACTCAAACAAGAAAAGTGAAAAGTGCTCAAGCAAGAACGAGGAAGAAGAGAGATCAATTCTCCTTCCTAATTCTCTCAAATCTCAGTTTAAAGCTCTTAGAGAAGATGAAGTTTCAAAATGTAAAAATTCAAAAATCAAAAGAAGGGTCCCTAATTACATCAAACTATCTCCTATTTATACACTTTCTATTCTTGGATTTTGGAATTTGGATGGGCTTTTGATTTGGTGAAGAAATGAATTAAATTGGATTTTTAATCCAATTTTCAGCCCATGAGAAAGTAGCTTCCAGGAGGCTGCCCTGCCCTTGTGGAGGGCAGAGCAGGAAATGGTGTATGAGGCCTCGTGCGTGCTGAGTGTGTAGCATCAGGATGCTGCCCTGCCCTTGTGTAGGGCAGGGCAGAGTTGCTATGGTGTGCCAAGTGCTGTCCGTAAGCGCTTGTTGCTGGCCGAAACTCCCTTGGTGCGCGTCAATTGTGCATGCTGGCCGCGCCAATTTTTGTGCCATGCACCAAGAAATGCTGCCCTGCCCTTGTGGAGGGCAGGGCAATGTGCCAATGGTGAAGTCCCACGTTCGAAACTTGGTGGAGGCACATGCTGCTCCTTTTTCCTTGATTTTCTTGGTACCAAAGTAACGCCTAGTTCCTTGCTTCCTCATGGTGCCGTGTTCGATTCTTGGAGATTGAAAGCAAGCCAATTTTTGCTTGTTTTCCTTGTGTTTGAGCGCTACTTCTTTCCTCCTTGCTCTTGGGTTCGAAACCCATAGGAAGCACTAGGAAGCAATTTCCTTTGAATTATTTTCCATGAAAGCCCGATATTGCTCTTGAGGAGGGCAGGGCAGAGTTTTTCAAGGCTTGGTTCAATATGCTGCTCTCCTGGAGGGCAGTGTGCTCTTGTGGAGGGCAGTGTTTGCCTCCTCCTTCTATGTTGCACCACACTTCTCATTTCTTGGCCACACTTATTAAGCCACGCTTTTCTTCTTTTCTTCCTTTCTTCACCTACATGAAACCAAAACAACCAATCAAAGTATCTCTAAACTCATAAGGTTTATAATTCATTAAAAATCAATTAATTTTAGCTCAAACCTCATGATTTAGCATCAATTTAATGGTGGTTGTTTGATTTAAAGAAGTTATACATTTTTATTCCAAATTACTTACTTAGGATGCAAGAAAGTGTATAAAGACTAGTAAAACAAGTGAAATTAGCTTGAAAAATGGGTATATGATGACCTGTCATCAGGATACTTCTGCAACGGCTTTTGAACGGCCTTGTCTTTGCCTGTGATTCCTAGTAGATTCAGCTAAATCACTGATCAATTGCCATGCCTCATCAGTGGTCTTGTACTTCTTCATTGACCCATTGCTAGCACTTCCCAATGTGGTCTTATCTTGGGGCCTCATACCCTGTGTGATATAGCTGAGTAACACCATCTTATCAATTCTGTGGTGGGGGCATGTGATAAACCCATATTTCATGGTTTATCTTGTGCTCAATTGAGTGATTTTTATCAACTCTTTACCCACTTATTCATACTATTTGCATGGTTTTACATTTGCCTTCCTAATTATGTGCTTTGATTGAAAACATGCTTTTTTGGCCTTAAGTTCCCTATGTTTAATCCTCTCTTATTACCATTAGATGCCTTGATATGTGTGTTAAGTGATTTCAGAGATTACAAGACAGTAATGACTCAGAGGATGGAAAGGAAGCATGCAAAAGTGGAAGGAATACAAGAAGTTGGAGAAACTGCTAAGCTGTCTAGCCTGACCTCTTCGCACTCAAACGGCTATAACTTTAGCTACAGTGGTCCAAATGACGCGGTTTCAGTTGCTTTGGAAAGCTAACGTCCGGGGCTTCGATTTGATATATAATATACCATAGTGGCCCTGACGCTAGACAACGCGACTGCGTGCTCCATGCGGCCGCGTCGCAGTGACGAAAAACCAGCGTGGCAGATTTCTTCTCCAGCGATTTCTGTGCTGTTTTCGACCCAGTTTTTGGCCCAGAAAACTCATATTAGAGGCTATAAAGTTGAGGGATTGCATCCATTCAGATCAGGCTATTCATAATTCACTTTTTACAGTTTTAGATGTAGTTTTTAGTGAGAGAGGTTCTCTCCTCTCTCTCTTAGGATTATGATTTAGGACTTCTCTTAGTTTTAGGAGTGACTCTTAATCCCAGGTTCTTTGTACTTATTTATTTTTCAATGTTCCATGTTTAGATTGATCTCCTTAATTAATGTTATTTGAGATATTTCAGATTGATGATTTTTGTCTTTTATTTATATAAATAATTTGGATTTTCCTGTTTCCCTTTTGGGTTTGGTTGAATAATTGGTGACTCTAGAGTTATCAAACTCATTGTTGATTGAAAATTGGATTTCTTCATTTCATTAATTCATATTCCAATAACTCTGGCCTTTTCCAAGGAAAGACTAGGACTTGAGGAATCAGAATTAATTTATCCACTTAACTTACCTTCATAGTTAGAGGTTAACAAAGTGGGAGAAAAAACCAATTCTCATCACAATTGATAAGGATAACTAGGATAGGACTTCCAGTTCTTACACCTTGCCAAAAGTTTATTTTACAGTCATTCATTTACTTTTATTGCTTTGAAAATATACCTGTGCCCATTGCCCAACTAACCTTTTACCTTAATCCAACACCCCAAACACACTTTTTCATAACCAATAATAAGAACATACCTCCCTGCAATTCCTTGAGAAGACGACCCGAGGTTGAAATACTCGGTTAACAATTTTTAAAGGGGTTCGTTACTTGTGACAACCAAAACATTTGCACGAAGGGATTTCTGTTAGTTTAGTAGCACAATATGGGTCACGCGACCGCGTGACTGACGCGACCGCGTCAACTACCTTACAGCGCAATCACGCGAACGCGTGCTCCACGCAGTCGCGTCGCTTGCGCCGCACAGCTCCACCAAAACTGCCAAATTATCTTATCTTTCTCTCCTCCAAATCCTAATTTTTCTCTTCCCTCCTTATTTCTCCCTTCTCCCTTCTCCCTTCTATCCCACCCTTCACTCTCTCTTTCTCTCACCTCCATTAACAAGGTTTTCTTTTCTTCTTCCCTTCTTCCCTTTTTATCATTCTTCTTCTTTTAGATGTTATTTTCTTTTCTTTTCTTTTTCTTTTCTTTATCATTATTTTCTTTCTTCTTATTTCCTTTTTACATGGTGCTAGCATATTTATTTGAGCCATCATTCCTCATTATTTGCTTGTGGATTATTGTAATTTGTTTGGCACTTATATCTTATTCTCAAAAAAGGATTGCTTGCATGTTTACTTTAATACTTTCTATGCCTTATTTACCATGCATGCTATGTGTTTGTGAAAAGGCCCATATGGCATCATGCACTTTTCTACATTATCCTATTTACTACTCCATGCATGTTTTTCACAAAATTCCTTTACTATTTTATTAATCCAATTTAATTGCCAATACAAATTGTTAATTTGTTACGAAGTGATGCTTGATCTATGCTACTCATTGATGTGTGGAAAATGATCCAACACAAAACTCACCGGCAAGTGTACCGGGTCGCATCAAGTAATAAAACTCACGGAAGTGAGGTCGATCCCACAGGGATTGAAGGATTGAGCAATTTTAGTTTAGTGGTTGATTTAGTCAAGCGAATCAAGTATTGGTTGAGTGATTTTGTATCCAACAGTAAGTAAATGACAGAAAATGTAAAGGGGGATGGAAGAATTGCAAAAATTAAAGAGGATTGAAAGTAAAGGTGCTGAATCTTAAAGGACAAGAAATTAAATGACCGAAACTTAAAGTGCAAGAAATGTAAATTGCAGTAACTTAAAGTGCAAGAAATATAAATTACTTGACTGAGATTTCAGAGTTTAAACAAGGGAAATTAAATTGCAGTAATTAATAAAGCAAGAGATGAATTGATAGTGACTAGAATTCAAACAGAAAATAAAAATGTAACTTCAGCAGTGGTTCAATAGAAGAACCAAAATGAAAATTGGATCTCAGGACTCCAGATGTAATACCCTGTCTAACCGAAATTAATTAAATAATGAGTTAAGTAGGAGCGAATATGGTTGGAAGATTTGGCGATTGGAATTTGATGATTTAAATATGATATTTGGATTCAGTGAGTTTTTCCGAGTCGGAAGACATAGTTTTCTGCGTAAAAGCGCACAGTGGAATTTTGACCGGCAGTACCGGCTGAGACCTGTCTGGTACTGCAGCTGAGAAAATTGATTATGAGTAAATAAGATTAAGAAATGAAGAATTATAATTAGGGGAGGTAGAAATATTTGAAGTGCGATTTAGAGCGCTAATGTTAAAGGTTTTGGTCCAAAATTGGGCCAACGGACAAAAATAAGTGAACTGGGCCTAAGTGGGCCCAAGACCCAACATATATAAACATTAGTTATGAACATTTCAGCTCATTTTACCCTAAAAGAGAGGTTGGGGCGCTGAAATAGAGAAGAGAGAAAAGAAGAGAGAAAACCTAACTCTCTTTGAACTTCAAACCACCATAACTTGAGCTACGGAGCTCCGATTGACGAGCCGTTTGCGGCCACGCGTCGCTCTTCTCATCCTCTACAATTCTATCTAAGTTTTGTGGTGAGTATTCCATTCATCTCTGCCCAGTTTTCGAATTTTCCCACTGTTACACGTTTTTGGGAAGTTAGTGTTGAAATCTTGTGATTTTGGGTGTTTAGGGATACTCCAACATGGATTCTAAGTGAGTTCTATCCCTACTTCATATGGGCTGAGGTAAGAAGTGCTCAAACCCTTGTGATTTGTCATTTTTATGAGCCCTAGGTTGATGTATGTATGTCATATTGGTTATGTTAGTGCATTTGATGGTTTTGGTGCACAATTGGGAGATTGGTGTTGCTTGAGGAGCTTTGGTGAGGCTTGGGGCTAAGGTTGGTGGAGACTTCCAAAGAAGAGGCTCAATTGATTTGGCTACAAGAGGTACGGTTTAAGTTTCATTTAAGTACCGTGTGGTGTGATGAGAATTCCTAGGCTAGATGCCCCTAGGATTAAGTTTGGATTGTGTAAATGGTTGATGCTAATATGCATAGTTGGTATGTAATGTGAATTGATGATTGGGTTGAGAATTGTGTGGCCTTGTATGCTTGGTGTATTGAAAATTTGATGTATTGGGTAATGAGTATTAATTTGTGGTTTATGCATTTAAATTGTGAAATTGGGCCGGAGGCCGTAAATTTTGGGCCGGAGGCCAGAAAGAGGTAAGGGAGGTAAGTTGATGTGTGCATTGTATGATGACACAAGTGATTGGATGAATTTCATATAATGAATATATGAATGATTGGGTTGGTTATTGAATAATGAGGTTTGAGGAGTTGAAGTGTGGAAATTGGTAATTTTGGGTGAAATAGTATAGATGAGGTATGTTTGATTTTGGTTGAGATATATTATGTGGTCATATATGTGAGTATGATTATTGATGCCTTGATGGTATGATAATGCATGAGAGATATGTATGTTGTGATATATGCTTGAGAAATGATTAAGGTTGATTTGGGGGTGAAACCACGTGATAGTGAGTATGATATTGGTTATGTATAATCACTACAAGAAAAAAGACCTATGGCCACGCTTTTTTTTTGCTACGCTTTAAAAGGGTGGCCAAAAGTAGGCTATGGCCACGCTTATGCGTGGGTGGCGTTTGAATAGAGATTTTGCCACGCTTTTTTTTGCTACGCTTTAAAAGCGTGCCGAATTCTCTCTATGGCCACGCTTTTATGAGGGTGGCAGTTGATGTGAGATTTAGCCACTTTTTTTTCTGCCACGCTTATAAAGCGTAGCCATAGAGAGATTTCGGCACGCTTTTAAAGCGTGGCAACAGAAATTTGTTATTGTGGCGTTTTAAAAGCGTAGCCGTTTCCTGCAAGCCTTTTGGCACGCTTTAAAAGCGTGGCCAAAAGGTTTCCTCAGAAAAAAAAAAATTAAAGAAGCTAGCTCGCGATCGAATTAACAAACACGCTCCTAACTCTCTTTCGTTTCTAACACTTAGAGAAAAACACTCCTAACTTCTGCCCTAACTCCTCCTTCGAAACCCCCAATGGCAACTGCAACCACCAATCTCCTCCTTCTTTGTGCCTCACCGCTTCCCCCTCCGAAAGCCCTAGCTAACCAGTCTTCAATTTTTTCGCCTTAACCCTTCTTCAAAAGCCCTAACCCCTGCCCTCACCGCGATGACAACACTCCAACGAAGAACGACGACGCTCTCCCTTCCGCGCTGCTGCTCGCTTCATGCTTCTTCGCTTCCGTAAAGAACGACGAAGCCCTCCCTTCTGCGCTGCCGCTCGCTTCCTGGTTCTTCGCCTCCCTGAAGAACGACGAAGCCCTCCTTCCCGCGCTGCCGCCCGCTTCCTGGTTCTTCGCTTCCGTGAAGAACGACGAAGCCCTCCCATCCGCGCTGCCGCTCGCTTCCTGCTTCTTCGCTTCCGTGAAGAACGACGAAGCCCTAACATCTTACGAGGTGGAAAAGCGCCATTTCCAGCTTCGAATAAGGTTGTAGGTTTCTCCTCCTTTTGTTTTTCTGCAGTCAAATTCATGAGGATGACTCTAAGTTTTCAGTCTTTTTATTTTTTTATTATTCATTGTTTTGATTCTCATGCATTTCTTCAGGAGAAGGTGAGGAATCCGTTAGTCGAGAACCATCCTAAGCAGTTCGGGATCAGAGGAGCAGAGGATGAAGAGGATCCTCAAGCAGAGGTTGAAGGCTCCACCAGCTTTGAACTAGTTCACCACCCTTGACAAGAACCTAGGTGCGTAAATAAGTATCTCCATTTTGTTTCATTTACCCTGTTTTATGTTTGTGTAATGCTTCAAGTGTAGTAATATTTCCCTCTTATGGCAATTAGATGATGCTTCTGATCACTTTATTTTTCTATCTAACTGCATTTAACTTCATTTTTGCAATTTCACCTTTTGGAAATGATCTCAGTTTCAGAAAAGGAAAGGGAAGCTTGAAAGTTAAACATGTATATGGTGAATGTTTTTAAGTTGTAGCTTCATTTTCTGAGAGAAAGAGTGCATCCTGTTGATCTTGTTGGTGGTGTTGTTTGACTTCTCAAAGTTTTATAAAAACTATTTTTCACTATTTTTGGATGTCTAGATTGAGAGCAGAAATTTATGTAAATTATTGCCATTTCTACAATAAATACTGTCGAATTCGGTTCAAACTCTAAATGATCATTTTGAGTTTTAGAGACTTCTAACTCTTATTAACTCTTGATTCTACCTTATTTTAGTTACTTAAACTTGTCTAGCTTAGTGTCACAGCCCCAAGAGCTAAGCTCTTGCCATTATGAAAAGCTAAACATATATATTAGTTTCACTATGATGCATTATTCTTTCATTACTTATATGCCAAAACTTTAGTGTGTTTGATGTATTATCTTGCTGTCACTTTAAATAAGAATTGAACGCATATAGAGTTATTAGTCAAGAGCATTTTTTTCTACTTTATTAACTCATTTGGGTATTAATTACTGCAGCTTAATAATGATTTTCTACTGGCTCACTATATCTTCATTTTGGTTATTTTAAATTGGTTTTTGTGATGGTTACTATAGGTTCATTTGAGCTATCATGTCCTATGTTCATGTGTGTAAGTTTAGGTTTCTGCACCAAACATGAGTTCATGGTCGTATGTTTTCATTGTGTTTTGCTTTATTTAACTGAGTCTTAGTAGAAATGAAGCAGGAATGCACCATTTGGAAAAGAAAGGGCACTGGTTTCAAACCCAATAGAGTTGACCATCTGAAATTTGAAAAGGAAAATAACACATAAAATTTGAGTTTGTTTTAAGACCATCAGCCAAAAGATTTTAAAATTCTGCATTGGAATCAGGGTTAGTTGTTGAGCTGATTTATATTTTATTTATGTAGGGGAAGCTATTTTGTTCCTAATTTTGTTTATTTTTCTATTTTATGTCAGTAGAAGAGTTAGAATGGGTGCAAAAATGGTGTTTCTTGTGAATGATTGTGATTCTTTTATTTCCCCAGCTGTTAAGACAAGAAGTTAAAATAAATGAACATAAAAATTTAGTTTCCAAGTTTATTTGCTTTTAGTTTTCAGATGTTTACTACCCTTGTTTTTTGGTAGTTTTTCTTGTTTCTCACTCTGGTCTCATTTGTTTCAGTTTCACCCAAGGCACCTAAACTAAAGCCAATAGCAGGTTTGTCAATTCCATTTTGTTGGATAAGAGAAACAAAGCCCTGGTTCTTGGTCTTTAATTGAGCCAAGTTCATTCAAAGTCAGAAGGAAAAACTGCTTTAGGTTGGTACAAAATACTTGTTTTTGTATACACACCATTTTGGGGGGATTAATGATTAACCTTTGGGTTATGATCACCCTCATGTTGAGGATATCATGACAAAAACAAAATTTTTCATTATTGATAGTGCTAGAATTCATTCTTGCTTGGACTTGGTTGGCAGGGACAAGAAGAAAGAATTTGCGCCAACCAATGCTGCTTTCTATTCCCTTGGAGCAGACCTCTTTCTGTCTCAGCTAAAAACTGAACATATTGCGCGCTGTTTAGGAGTTCCTTCTATCAGCATACCTGGGGATGTTCCTTCTATTCTCATTGTAAATATTCAGGTAGCTGCATATTTCCTAGTCTAGATTGAACTTCAACTGAGAATTTCTTATAAATTATGATTATGATTTAGGAGAGAGATAAGGGGGTCCTTTTTTTTGTTCTGAGATTTTTGCTCCCTAAAACCAAAAACCTTGTTTTGCATTCATCTGATTTGCAGAGACTATAGCAACAAGGGACCAACCAAAAACCAAGAACAACAACTTCTGCTTAAGAACTGTGTAGAGAGAGAAAGTGGCTCTTTTTCTCTTTCTCTCTCTTTGTTTTGTGTTTGTCTGTGGAGAGTACATGCAAAACAGTGAACTTTGAGAATTAGATAGAGAAACAAGGGAGTTTGAAGGTTCTAGTTTCAATTTGCAAAAGCTGCCCAACAAGTACTATTGTTGTTTTTTCTGTTTTGCTTCTTATCCACCTTCTAAGACTTGTAAGTCCTCTTTGTGTTTCTCTCTTTATATCTGTTTCTCTCTCTCTCTCTCTCTCTCTCTCTCTCTCTCTCTCTCTCTCTTTCTCTCTTTTTCTATCTCTGTGTTTTTTTGAGCTTCCTTTTGAATGAGCTTGTTAGCATGCTTTGTTATGTAGTTGAAGGCTTTGGTCTTTTGGATTCGTGGAGATCTAATTAATTTTGTGTGTTTTTATTGCTTCATTTGGCGGATAATGATAATGATTAATGGGTTTTTGTTCAAAGTTAAAATTTTGTTTGGCTGCTTCTTCTGTTTTAGAATGTTGGATTCATTTCTTGTGTCACATTTGGATTCTCTGAACTTGGTTTCGTTCAATTGAAGTTCTACTTGTTTGAGTTGTTTTTGGTAACTGGGATCTCTGTGTGTGTGTAAATTTGGTTCTACAAGAGGCAATCTTTTTTTCTCTCTATCCCTCTGTTCTCTTGCGAGAACTTTTTCTTTGTAAACGGGAATTGAAAAAATGTGATTTGAATGGATTCCGATCTGAATTTCTGGGCATTTATGTTTCAAGAAGGGATTAGGAACTTCTGAATTGAATTTCAATTCGATTTGGATTTGATTGATTATGTTTGAACAGGCTCTTGATTTTGTGGAAGAAGAAGAAAGACATCTGATAGAAGGGTTGAGATTGAGTGCTTGTTGGTTGGTGGTGGTGTTGTTGCAGAGACATGTTGGACGGTCGTTCCTGTGTGGTTCCGAGGTTGTTTCCCAGCTCCTACCAGGCTTAACGCTCTGAGTGAGGAAGAGGTAGCAGCCTTAGTGCAAGCTGCCCAAAATTCTCCTTTGGATGCCTCAAGTAGCAGACCGAAAAATACTCTTCGCTCCTCCGAATCAACTCATATTCCACCCAAAGATGTAAGTCACTATCTTTGGATATTCGATATATTTCCATTTAAAGTAGTTGACTTATTGTTGTTGATTTTGGACATTTGATAGTGAGATAAAAGATTCTAAATGGTGCTAATGGTGTTGAATTGGAATCTGAATTCAAAGTTGTTGACTTTTTAGTAGTGTTTTGTTTTGTATAGTGTGGCATTGAATCTCAATTATGGAAAACACGAGAAATCTTTGAAGATTTGCACTTTTTCCTAATCAAATTGGATAAAGGAAAGGAAAAGAAAAGAAACCATAATTAAATTTTAATGTTTTTGTTTATTTTGATTTTTGCAGATTCCTGAAGGAATTAATGGCTCTCATGGTATATCTCATTTTGCTTGATTTATTTATTGGGGATTGGTTATAGAATTGATCCATATGCAATTTGTATTGATTTTCCAGTTGCTAGTATAAATTGTGCATGCATGTGACTGCAGGTGCAGTATAGGGCTACAAGAATGGTTAATTTGGTTGTGAAATATATTAGGAGTTAGGGTGATACATGCCATTGATGAGAAACATGTGACTGTTGCAGAAAAAAAAAGGAGGGGAGGGGGGGCAGTTTGATTGTTAGCTTCCTAGCTATAGCAGTACCCTTTTTCCCTTTTTTGAAAACTTTAAGAACAAAAAAACTATCCTGGCTTTCAATGAAACAAAAACCTTTGCTGGTTACAATTATTGGACAACTATAACATTCATTTGTTGATAATATATGTCTCCATTTTTTGGTTTGGTATAAGATGCACTAACACAACAATATTTAAAATTATGCAGGGAAGTGCTGAAAACAGTTTCGCTCACAATGGTGATCACTAATCATGAAGTTTTGTATTTTGTAATGAAGTGTAAAGGAAGTAGATAATGTAATCCATGTTGGAATTGTAATTCATGTATTAGGAAACTGCTAGTGGATGAGACTTTGATTTTTGGTATTTTGTTAAAGTATAACTAACAAGTAGTGCCAAGTTTATGAAGCAAGGATTTGTTGATGAGACTTTCTCTGTGACAAGTTTATGAAGCAAGGATTTGTTGATTTAAAATTAGTAGTCATCTTTAAAATTTTGAAATTATCTATGATTTTGTAAGGTTTATAAAAAAAGTAGTGTCAATAGGTACTGAACTATTTTACAGCCATGGGTACAACAGCAATCAACAGCCACGCTTTATAAGCGTGCTGTAATTCAGTTCAGAATCTATCGGCACGCTTCTAAAGCGTACCCATAATGGCGACATACGTTGCAGTGCATACAAACAGCCACGCTTTAAAAGCGTAGCTGTATCTCACACCTATTGGCACGCTTATAAAGCGTAGCCATATGTCGCGCTATTGGCACGCTTCAAAAGCGTAGCTGTATCTCACACCTATTGGCACGCTTATAAAGCGTAGCCATATGTCTCGCTATTGGCACGCTTCAAAAGCGTAGCTGTATCTCACACCTATTGGCACGCTTTTAAAGCGTAGCTATATGGCGTGCTATTGGCACGCTTTAAAAGCGTAGCCATATCTTGCTTTTGGCACACTTTAAAAGCGTAGCAATAGTTCAAACATATGGCCACGCTTTTAAAGCGTGGCGGTCTTTAAAAGCGTGGCAAAAAAAAAAGAGTGCCAATAGGTCACAAAAAGCGTGGCGATAGAGCAACCGGCACCCTTGCAGTTGTGACCCTTTCAAAAGCGTGCCGGTAGCTCAAAAAGTGTGGCGAAAAGCTATCGCCACGCTTTTAAGGACTTTTCGCCACGCTTTAAAAGCGTAGCAAAAAGCTTGTTTTCTTGTAGTGAATGATGGTTGATTGGAAATAGTATAGTTGGAAATTGGGATGAGGAAGGATGTTTGACATGTTGATATGTTTGTAATTTAGCCATTTGTTTGAAATGGGTAAAGATGGTTATATGGCGGTTTTGTGAATCGTGGTAAAGTGTTAATGTATGAGTTGAGGAGGCTTGATGTAAATTTTGATTGGTTTCAAAAAGGGTTGGAATTGGCATGTTTTGGTTGATTTTGAAAAGAGTTGAAAATGGCTTGTTTTGAAAATGGCACTTTGTGGTTTTGTATGAAAAACATGGTTTTTGGGCATAATTTGACGGGACATAACTTGGACTACGGATCTCTGTTTTGTGCCAAATCTGTTTAGAAATGAAATTGGATCCGGGATGTCCATGCCGTTCGAAGAACGGGTGAAAAACAATTTAAAATGAGGAAGTTATGTCCATCGGAAGATTGGGGGTTGAATCTGTGAATTCTGCAGCTTTTAACTTAGAAAATTTTTAGCAGAATGACCCTCCACGCGTAGGCGCACTTGGCGCGTACGCGTCGTTCTTCAAGAAGGCACCATCCACGTGTGCGCGTGGTGTGCGCGTGCGCGTCGATGTGCTGCACCCATTGCCCAGCCATTTTCCCGAGAGTTGTGCCAGAGTTGTGCCAGTCTTGTGCTTGGGGCGCAAGTGTACCCACGCGTACGCGTGACTGACGTGTACGCGTCGTTGTCTATTTTTTCAATCCGTGCGTCCGCGTGAATGGCGCGTATGCGCCGATGAGTTTTGTGGCCATCCACGCGTGCGCGTAGAGTACGCGTACGCGTGGCCCTGTTTTCATCCCAAAGTTGATTTTTGAGTTTTAAAAGCCAAATCTCATACTTTTAAGCCTCTGATCTCACCCCCTTATGTATTAAATCATTATGATATGCCTATCAATGAGAAAAGAGTTAGGGGATGTGGTAACTTGCGAGTGAAGCAAGGGGAAAAGTTATGATCAATGATGATCAACGATGATTATATGAGATATGGAGGATGACGGTGGGAGTATCGTGTATGCCATGAGCCGAAGGGCTATATTTGTTGATAAATGGCTGGTTCTTGATTGGACCATGATTATGGCTGAGAATAATTGCATATATGACTAATGAATGAATGTGTTAAATGGATAATAATGGAAGATGTTGAAATGTGATGTGTAACCCCGGGTAGTAGGCAGTGGCGTTGTCCACTTGCTCCGGGTGTAAGACGGAAAGGATGTTTATGATAAATGAGTTTAATTATGGAGTTTTGAATGAATGTATTTGTGATACCTGGGTCGTAGTAAGGGGTTGTGGTTCGTCCCACTTACTCCAGGTTAATGTTTGAGATTTGATAACAATGAGGATTGATAATATGAATTGAGATTGAATGAATATATGTTTGAGATACCTGGGCAGTAGCACGGGTTGTGGTTCGTCCCACTTGCTCCGGGTTAATGCTTAAGATACCTGGGTAGTAGCAAGGGTTGTGGTTCGTCCCACTTGCTCCAGGTCAGAGATTGTGATGCCTGGGTAGTAGCCGCAATAGTGGTTGTTCCACTGGCTCCAGGTTGAGCTTTTAAACACCCGCCTGGGTAGTAGCCGTAGTAGTGGTTGTTCCACTGGCTCTGGGTTGAGCGGGTAGTAGCAAGGGGGTTGTAGCTCAAACCTACTTGCTCCGCGAGGGGTGTTTCTGTCCATGGTTAGCTACCAGGACGTGTCGGGTTGGCTATATAACCGACAGATGATATCATCAGCCATAGGGCAGGCATACATCATTTGCATATGTTTGAATTGTTTGGGTTTGCCTATTTGTTTTGGATTTCTATGTCATATATGCTATGTTACCTGATTACGTGCTACTTGTTCTACTTGTACCTTATTTGTGTATTACTTGTCTGTATTGATTGTGTTTGTACAACTGAGAGATCCCTCATGTTGGTGTCGGTGGATGTTGGTGGCTGTTCTTGATGAGATGAATTGATAATGCGATTGCATGATGATGATGAATTTTGAATGAGATAATTTAAGCCCCCTGGGTAGATGCAGTGATGTGATTTCACTAGCTCCAGGCGAGGGTATGATGTATTGATATAGAGTTGCTAAGGCAGAACAACTGGTGATGGTTTTACTTATGATTCTGAGTCTGATTATGGAAGAATCAGCGAGTTGGGAAACATGTGTAACATGAACTAGATTTAGTATCCCCTTACGACAGATGTCTATTTATGGATTAGTGAGAATCTAGGCTGGATGCATGGTGAAAAGGAGTTTAGGATGCTTAGTGAGTTTTTATTGCAGTGCATTGTATTTATTTGGCACTTTTACCGTACTGGGAACCCATGGGCCCGGGGTTCTCATTCCGTATATATCTCTTATTTTTCAGATACAGGTTCAGATGCTCAGAAGTGAGCTGCGGTTCATCTGAGAGACGGCGAAGATATTTATTTTCTCTACTTTGTGTTTTCCTTAGAATCTCTCCACCTTTGTTTTGAAAAGATTATATTATGTGTTGAACTCTTTTGGAACTTGCCTATAGAGGCTCTTATGTTTCCTTTGGAAGAGATTAGGATGTACTGTTGTCAGTTACTTTCATATTGTACCCTAGCCGACCTAAACTTCGCGGGTCGCGACTAGTGGCTATTACTTATGTTATATATATCTATCTGTTGTCTATCTCTTTATCTCCTTTATGCCCTATCCGTATATCGCTTTCGGCTTCACGTTTTATCTTTTCGTTGTCGAAACGTGAGTGATACATCTTCGCGATTTTATTTCTACTCTTTTCAGGCTTCTCGATTAATACTCCTTTCAAAATTACCTATATTTATATATTAAAAATCCACCTGAGAGTCGTACCACCGTAATATCATTGACTTATGACTCGAGCATAAGGATTTGAATATTAGGGTGTTACACCAGAGACTAGATAGCAAAGTCTAGATCTCAATTGCCTTCCCAGATCCAAGTTCACAAAGCAATTAACAAGAAATTAAAGATTGAAGCAGTAAAGGAAATTGAATTCAACTCAATTATGCAAAAGGGAAATTAAAGAGATCTTGAATGGAGATTGAGACAGAAATTCCTCAATTCTTCACACCCAAGACTCAAACAAGAAAAGTAAAAAGTGCTCAAGCAAGAACGAGGAAGAAGAGAGATCAATTCTCCTTCCCAATTCTCTAAGATCTCAGTTCAAAGCTCTCAAAGAAAATGAAATCTAAAGATGTAAAAGTTCAAAAATCAAAAGGAAGGTCCTAATTACATCAAACTATCTCCTATTTATACACTTTCTATTCTTGGATTTTGGAATTTGGATGGGCTTTTGATTTGGTGAAGAAATGAATTAAATTGGATTTTTAATCCAATTTTCAGCCCATGAGAGATTAGCTTCCAGGAGGCTGCCCTGCCCTTGTGGAGGGCAGAGCAGGGAAATTGTGTGCGTGCTGAGTGTGGGACATCAGGATGCTGTCCTGCCCTTGCGAAGAGCAGGGCAGTGTGCGTCATGGTGCGTTTAAAATATTTTGCGTACCAAGTCTTGGACATCATCAGGGTAGCGCTTAAGTGGTGCAGCTTCCTTGCTTTCTTAGTGAAGCCTCCGTGTTTGAGACTTACTGGGAGCATTGCGGCCAATTTTTGGCTTATTTTCCTTTGTGAGTAGCGCTACTTCTTTCCTTCTTGTACTTGGGTTCGAAACCCATGGGTGGCACTTGGAGACAATTTCCTTTGATTTTTTCTTGCATGGAGCCCGATATTGCTCTTGAGGAGGGCAGGGCTGAATTTCTTTGGAAGCTTGGTTCATTATGCTGCTCTCTTGGAGAGCAGTGTGCTCTTGTGGAGAGCAGTGTTTGCTTCCTCCTTCTATGTTGCGCCACACTTCTCCTTCTTTCACCACACCATTTTCTTCCCATGGCCACACTTCTTAAGCCACGTTTTTCTTCTTTTCTTCATCTACAAGAAATCAAAGCAACCATTCAAAGTATCTCCAAACTCATAAGGTTTATAATTCATTAAAATTCCATTAATTTTAGCTCAAACCTCATGATTTAGCATCAATTTAATGGTGGTTGTTTGATTTAAAGAAGTTATGCATTTTCATTCCAAATTGCTTACTTAGGATGCAAGAAAGTGCATAAAGACTAGTGAAATAAGTAAAATTAGCTTGAAAATGGGTATATGATGACTTGTCATCACTCATGTCCTTGCCGGCATGCCAATAATCATCTTGCATCTACTTCCCTTTTTATGCACCTATCCTATTTCCTTTCTTGATCTTTTCACATGTTGTCTAAACCATGTGTTTATTTCATTCATCTTCACCGTGCACTGTTTATTACGCACTCCATCTCCTTCCTTGCTTTGTTTCTTTGGATCTAACTTTCTTTCTCTTCCCTTTTTCAGAATGGCCACCAAGAAAGGCAAAGAGAAAGCTACCCCTAAACCCACAACAAGGAAAGGAACGAAGAGAGCATTAGTGGCAGAACCTTCTTCAACTGCATTCAAGCCCTCAACAAAGAGAATTAAAAGGATTATCAAGGTTGATGAAAAGGAACGAGCCTTCTGATGAGCGGATAATTTATACGCTTTTTGGCATTGTTTTTAGGTAGTTTTTAGTAAGTTCAAGCTACTTTTAGGGATGTTTTCATTAGTTTTTATGTTAAATTCACATTTCTGGACTTTACTATGAGTTTGTGTGTTTTTCTGTGATTTCAGGTAATTTCTGGCTGAAATTGAGGGACTTGGGCAAAACTCTGAAAGAAGGCTGACAAAAGGACTGCTGATGTTGTTGGAATCTGAGCTCCCTGCACTCAAAATGGATTTTCTGGAGCTACAGAACTCCAAATGGCGTGCTCTCAACGACGTTGGAAAGTAGGCATCCAGATCTTTCCAGCAATATATAATAGTTCATACTTTATTCGGAAATTGACGACGTAACTTGGCGTTGAACGCCAAGTACATGCTGCTGTCTGGAGTTAAACGCCAGAAACACGTCATGATCCGGAGTTGAACGCCCAAAATACGTTATAACTTGGAGTTCAACTCCAAGAGAAGCCTCAGCTCGTGGATAGATCAAGCTCAGCCCAAGCATACACCAAGTGGGCCCCGGAAGTGGATTTATGCATCAATTACTTACTCATGTAAACCCTAGTAGCTAGTCTAGTATAAATAGGATAATTTACTATTGTATTAGACATCTTTTGACAGTTTAATCTTTTGACTGTTTAGTCTTTGATCATTCGGTCTTTTGATCACGTTTTGGGGGCTGGCCATTCGGCCATGCCTGAACCTTTCACTTATGTATTTTCAACGGTGGAGTTTCTGCACACCATAGATTAAGGGTGTGGAGCTCTGCTGTACCTCAAGTTTCAATACAATTACTATTACTTTCTATTCAATTCTCTTTTATTCTTATTCCAAGATATACGTTGCACAACACTTTGATGAATGTGATGATCCGTGACACTCATCATCATTCTCACCTATGAACGCGCGTGATTGACAACCACTTCCGTTCTACCTTAGGCCGGGCGCATATCTCTTAGATTCCCCAACAGAATCTTCGTGGTATAAGCTAGATAGATGGCGGCATTCATGGGGATCCGGAAAGTCTAACCTTGTCTGTGCTATTCCGAGTAGGATCCTGGGAATCCGGAAAGTCTAACCTTGTCTGTGCTATTCCGAGTAGGATTCCGGTATTGAATGACTGTGACGAGCTTCAAACTCCTGAAGGCTGGGCGTGATGACAAATGCAAAAGAAGCAATGGATTCTATTCCAACCTGATTGAGAACCGACAGATCATTAGTCATGCTGTGACAGAGCATTTGGACCATTTTCACTTAGAGGATGGGATGTAGCCATTAACGAGGGTGATGCCTCCAGACGATTAGCCGTGCAGTGACAGCGCATAGGACCATTTTCCCGAGAGGATTAAAAGTAGCCATTGATGATGGTGATGCCCTACATACAGCTTGCCATGGAAAGGAGTAAGAAGGATTGGATGAAAGCAATAAGAAAGTAGAGATTCGAAAGGATTCTAGCACCTCCACACGCCTATCTGAAATTCCCACGTTTGATTTACATAAGTATTTCTATCCCTTTTTATTTTCTATTTATTATTAATTTTCGAAACCCATAACCATTTAATCTGCCTAACTGAGATTTACAAGGTGATCATAGCTTGCTTCATACCAACAATCTCTGTGGGATTGACCCTTACTCACGTAAGGTATTACTTGGATGACCCAGTACACTTGCTGGTTAAGTTGAACGGAGTTGTGTTCACACATAGTTGAAAAAGCAATGAATTTTACAAAATGCAATAACAAAGGAATCACAATTTCGTCCACCAATTTTTTGGCGCCGTTGCCGGGAATTGTTCGAGTATGGACAACTGACGGTTCATCTTGTTGCTCAGATTAGGTAATTTTCTTTTCAAAAATCCTTTTTTCAAAATTTTTCTTTTCTTTTTCGTTTTTCTAATAATATTTTTCGAAAAAATTAAAGAAAATACAAAAAAATCATAAAATCATAAAAACCAAAAATATTTTGTGTTTCTTGTTTGAGTCTTGAGTCAATTTTTAAGTTTGGTGTCAATTGCATGCTTTAAAAATTTTCTTGCAATTTTTTCGAAAATTTCATGCATTCATAGTGTTCTTCATAATCTTCAAGTTGTTCTTGGTAAGTCTTCTTGTTTGATCTTGATGTTTTCTTGTTTTGTGTTGTTTGTTGTTTTTCATGTGCATTTTTCGTTTGTTAGAGTCCATGCACTAAAGATTTCTAAGTTTGGTGTCTTGCATGTTTTCTTTGCATTAAAAATTTTTCAAAAATATGTTCTTGATGTTCATCATGATCTTCAAAGTGTTCTTGGTGTTCATCTTGACATTCATAGCATTTTTGCATGCATTCATTGTTTTGATCTAAAAATTTCATGCATTGAGTATTTTTGTTGTTTTTCTCTCTCATAATTAAAAATTCAAAAATCAAAAAAATATCTTTTCCTTATTTCCCTCCAAATTTTCGAAATTTTGGGTTGACTTGGTCAAAAATTTTTAAAATTAGTTGTTTCCTACAAGTCAAGTCAAATTTTCAAAAATTTAAAATCTTATCTTTTCAAAATCTTTTTCAAAAATCATATCTTTTCCAATTTTTCCTCTTTTTCGAAAATTTCAAAAATCTTTTTCAAAATCTTTTTCTTATCTTTTATATCATATTTTCGAAAATATGCTAACAATTAATGTGATTGATTCAAAAATTTGAAGTTTGTTACTTTGTTGTTAAGAAAGGTTCAATCTTTAAATTCTAGAATCTTATCTTGTAGTTTCTTGTTAGTTAAGTCATTTTAAAAATTAAATCTTTTTCAAAATATCTTTTTCTTAAAATTTTTATCTTATCTTTTTATCATATCTTTTTTAAAAATTTTATCTTTTTCAAAATTTGATTTTAAAATATCTTATCTAACTTCTTATCTTCTTATCTTTTTCAAATTTGATTTTTATATCTTTTTCAACTAACTATTTGACTCTTTATTTGTTTCTTATCTTTTTCAAAACCACCTAACTACTTTTCCCTCTTCAATTTTCAAAAATACCTCTCTCTTTTTGAAAAATTCTTTTTAATTAATTAATTATTTTAAATTTTAATTTCAATTACATCTTATATCTAATTTTTGAAAATTGGTAATCCCTTCTTCAAAATTATTTTCGAAATTTCCCCTCTCTTTTCTTATTCTATTTAATTATTTAATTACTAATACTTCTCTTCACCTCTCTCCATCTAAATATCCGAATCCCCTCTTCTACATTCTTCTCCTCTTTCTTTTTCTACTAACATAAAGGAATTTCTATACTGTGACATAGAGGATTCCTCTTCTTTTCTTGTTTTCTTCTCTTTCATATGAGCAGGAACAGGGAAAAAGGCACTCTTGTTGAAATTGATCCTGAACCTGAAAGGACTCTGAAAAGGAAACTAAGAGAAACTAAATTACAACAATCCAGAAACAACCTTTCAGAAATTTTCGAACAAGAGAAGGAGATGGCAGCCGAAAATAATAATAATGCAAGGAGAATGCTTGGTGACTTCACAAAGCCAACGTCCAAATTTGATGGAAGAAGTATCTCCATTCCTGCCATTGGAGCCAATAACTTTGAGCTTAAGCCTCAACTAGTTGCTTTAATGCAACAAAACTGCAAGTTTTATGGACTTCCATCTGAAGATCCTTATCAGTTTTTAACTGAGTTCTTGCAGATCTGTGAGACTGTAAAGACGAATGGAGTTGATCCTGAAGTCTACAGACTCATGCTTTTCCCTTTTGCTGTAAGAGACAGAGCTAGAATATGGTTGGATTCACAACCTACGGATAGCCTGGACTCCTGGGATAAGCTGGTTACTGCCTTCTTGGATAAATTCTTTCCTCCTCAAAAGCTGAGCAAGCTGAGAGTGGATGTTCAAACCTTCAAACAAAAAGATGGTGAATCCCTCTATGAAGCTTGGGAAAGGTACAAGCAGCTGACCAAAAGATGTCCATCTGACATGTTTTCAGAATGGACCATATTAGATATATTCTATTATGGTCTATCTGAATTTTCGAAAATGTCATTGGACCATTCTGCAGGTGGATCTATTCACCTAAAGAAAACGCCTGAAGAGGCTCAAGAACTCATTGATATGGTTGCAAACAACCAATTCATGTACACTTCTGAGAGGAATTCCGTGAATAATGGGATACCTCAGAAGAAAGGAGTTCTTGAAATTGATGCTCTGAATGCCATATTGGCTCAGAACAAAGTGTTGACTCAACAGGTCAACATGATCTCTCAAAATCTGAATGGATGGCAACATGCATCCAACAGTACTAAAGAGGCAGCTTCTGAAGAAGCTTATGATCCTGAGAACCCTGCCATGGCAAAGGTTAATTACATGGGTGAACCTTATGGAAACACCTATAACTCATCAATCATCCAAATTTCTCATGGAAGGATCAACAAAAGCCTCAACAAGGCTTTAACAATGGTGGACGCAATAGGCTGAGCAATAGCAAGCCTTTTCCATCATCTTCTCAGCAACAGACAGAGAATTTTGAACAAAACACTTCTAATTTAGCCAATCTAGTCTCTGATCTGTCAAAGGCCACTTTCAGTTTCATGAGTGAAACAAGATCCTCCATCAGAAATCTGGAGGCACAAGTGGGCCAGCTGAGTAAGAAAGTCATTGAAACTCCTCCCAGTATTCTCCCAAGTAATACAGAAGAGAATCCAAAAGGAGAGTGCAAGGCCATTGATATAATCAATATGGCCGAATGCACAAGGGAGGAGAAGGACGAAAATCCTAGTGAGGAAGACCTCCTGGGATGTCCCTCAAGCAAGAAGGAGTTTCCTATTAAGGACCCAAAGGAATCTGAGGCTCATATAGAGACCATAGAGATTCTATTAAATCTCCTTCTGCCATTCATGAGCTCTGAAGACTATTCTTCCTCTGAAGAGAATGAAGATGTGACTGGAGAGCAAGTTGCTCAATATTTAGGAGCTATCATGAAGTTGAATGCCAAGTTGTTTGGTAATGAGACTTGGAAAAGTGAACCTGCCTTGCTCATTAGTGAACTGGATACCTGGATTCAGCAAATTTTACCTCAAAAGAAACAAGATCCTGGCAAGTTTTTGATACCTTGTACCATAGGCACCATGACCTTTGCAAAAGCTCTGTGTGATCTAGGGTCAGGGATAAATCTTATGCCACTCTCTGTAATGGAGAAGCTGGGGATCATTGAGGTACAACCTGCCTTGTTCTCATTACAATTGGCAGACAAGTCATTGAGACAAGCTTATGGAATAGTGGAGGACGTGTTAGTAAAGGTTGAAGGCCTTTACATCCCTGCTGATTTCATAATCTTAGACACTAGGAAGGAAGAGGATGAATGCATCATCCTTGGAAGACCTTTCCTAGCCACAGCAGGAGCTGTGATAGATGTCAACAGAGGTGAATTAGTCCTTCAATTGAATGGGGACTACCTTGTGTTTAAGGCACAGGGCCATCCCTCTGTGACAAAAGAGAGTAAGCATGAAGAGCTTCTCTCAGTTCAGAGTCAAGAAGAGCCCCCACAGTCAAACTCTAAGTTTGGTGTTAGGAGGCCACAACCAAACTCTAAGTTTGGTGTTAAGACCCCATATCCAAACTCTAAGTTTGGTGTTGGGACTATACAACATTGACCTGATCACCTTGTGGCTCCATGAGAGCCACTGTCAAGTTATTGACATTAAAGAAGCGCTTGTTGGGAGGCAACCCAATTTTATTTATCTAATTTTTATTTTATTTTATTGTTATTTTGTGTTTTATTAGGTACATGATCATGTGGAGTCACTGATGAGCGGATAATTTGTACCCTTTTTGGCATTGTTTTTAGTATGTTTTTAGTAGTTTTAGTTAAGTTCTTAGTATATTTTTATTAGTTTTTAGTTAAAATTCACTTTTCTGGACTTTACTATGAGTTTGTGTGTTTTTCTGTGATTTCAGGTATTTTCTGGCTGAAATTGAGGGATCTGAGCAAAAATCTGATCCAGAGACTCAAAAGGACTGCAGATGCTGTTGGATTCTGACCTCCCTGCACTCGAAGTGGATTTTCTGGAGCTACAGAAGCCCAATTGGCGCGCTCTTAACGGCGTTGGGAATTAGACATCCTGGGCTTTCCAGCAATATATGATAGTCCATACTTTGCCCAAGATTTGATGGCCCAAACCGGCGCTCAAAGTCACCCTCAGGAATTCCAGCGTTAAACGCCGGAACTGGCACAAGAATGGGAGTTAAACGCCCACTCTGGCACCAAAGCTGGCGTTTAACTCCAAGGAGAGTCTCTACACGAAAATGCTTCATTGCTCAGCCCAAGCACACACCAAGTGGGCCCAGAAGTGGATTTCTATGACATTTACTCATCTCTGTACACCCTAGGCTACTAGTTTTCTATAAGTAGGACCTTTTTACTATTGTATTAGACATCTTGGTAGCTATCTTTGAGTTTCATGCTATCTTAGATCATTTGGGAGGCTGGCCATTCGGCCATGCCTAGACCTTGTTCTTATGTATTTTCAACGGTGGAGTTTCTACACACCATAGATTAAGGTGTGGAGCTCTGCTGTACCTCGAGTATTAATGCAATTACTATTGTTCTTCTATTCAATACCGCTTGTTCTTTGTCCAAGATATCACTTGTTCTTCAACTTGATGAATGTGATGATCCGTGACACTCATCATCATTCTCACCTATGAACAAGGTGACTGACAACCACTTTTGTTCTACAAGCAATCAAGGCTCTAGTGAATATCTCTTGGATTCTTTAACCGGAATCTTCGTGGTATAGGCGAGAACTGATGGCGGCATTCAAGAGAATCCGGAAGGTCTAACCTTGTCTGTGGTATTCTGAGTAGGATTCAATGATTGAATGACTATGACGTGCTTCAAACTCCTAGCAGGCGGGGCGTTAGTGACAGACGCAAAAGAATCAATGGATTCTATTCCGGCCTGACCGAGAACCGACAGCTGATTAGCCATATGCTGTGACAGAGCATAGGAACATTTTCACTGAGAGGATGGGAGGTAGCCACTGACAACGGTGAAACCCTTGCATAAGCTTGCCATGGAAAGGAGTAAGAAGGATTGGATGAAGACAGTAGGAAAGCAGAGAGACGGAAGGGAAGGCATCTTCATACGCTTATCTGAAGTTCCTACCAATGAATTACATAAGTGCCTCTATCTTTATCTTTATGCTTTATTCGTATATCACTATACCCATTTGAGTCTGCCTGACTAAGATTTACAAGGTGACCATAGCTTGCTTCATACCGACAATCTCCGTGGGATCGACCCTTACTCACGTAAGGTATTACTTGGACGACCCAGTGCACTTGCTGGTTAGTTGTGCAAAGTTGTGTAGTGATCACAATTTCGCGCACCAAGTTTTTGGCGCCGTTGCCGGGGATTGTTTGTGTATGGACAACTGACGGTTCATCTTGTTGCTTAGATTAGGTATTTTTTTCAGAGTTCTTAAGAATGAATTCTAGTGTTTCAAGGTGATGTTCTTATCATCACCAAAGCTGATTGATCCTCATCAATTTAGCTCTTGAATGCAATGTCCTGCTGAAGCTTGGCTAGCTATGTCTAATTCCTTTAGACTAAAGCTTTAGACTAACATTGCATGATTCCTGGAATTCTTATTAAGAATTTTGATACCTTTGTTTTTCTTTTCCATATAATTTTCGAAAAAGCACAAAAAAAAAATTTACAAAATCATAAAATCCAAAAATTTCTTGTTTGAATCTAGAGTCTCATGTTAAGTTTGGTGTCAATTGCATGTTTCTGTTCTTTTTGCATTCATGCATGTGTCTTCATTAATCTTCAAGTTGTTCTTGATGATTTTATTACTCTGATTTTTTATTCTCTTGACTTGAGTGTTTATATGTATCATATGCATTCTCATTTTTGTTAGTGTCAATAGTATACAAACTGCTAAGTTTGGTGTCTTGCATGCATTGTTATTTGATTTTAGTGCATTTTGATTATTCCTTATTATTAAAAAACCAAAAATATTTTTAATTTGTGTCTCCTCAAGTCAATAATACAGAGAATTGAAGATTCAGAACATACAGCAGAGGAATTGCACAGAAAAAGCTGGGCGTTCAAAATGCCCAGTGAAGAAGGACAGACTGGCGTTTAAACGCCAGCCAGGGTACCTGGTTGGGCGTTTAACGCCCAAAAGGGTATAGTTTTGGGCGTTAAACGCCAGATTTTGTTTTCAAAATCAATTTTTTTTCAAGTTTTCAAAGTTTTTCAAAATCAAATCTTTTTCAAATCATATCTTTTCAATCAAATGTTTTCAAAATCAATTTCCTTCCTTTTTCAAAGATACTTGCTAACAATTAATGATTTAATTGAACATTTCAAGTATGTTGCCTTTTCTGTTGAGAGAGGTTTAATGTTTGAATCATATCTTTTCTTGTTAGGCAAGTCATTAATTTTTAAAAATCAAATCTTTTTAAAGTTGTTTTCAAATCATATCTTTTTTTTAAAAAAAAAAATTATTTTCAAATCATATTTTCTCAATCACATCTTTTTAAAACCAATCATATCTTCTTAACCTCATCTTTTTCAAAATAGTCTTTAATCAAATCTTTTTGACTTCTAATTTAAAAATCTTTTTCAAAAATCACTTGATTTCTTTCCCACTCTTATTTTCGAAAATCAATTAGTGTTTTTCAAAAATGTTATCAAAATCTTTCACTTAATTTTCGAAAATTGCTTCCCTTCTTCCCACATCCTTCTATTTATGGACTAACACTATTCCTTAATGCAAAATTCGAACTCCATCTTCTTTGATAAGTTTGAATTTTCTACTTCTGTCTTCTACTTTTCTTTTCCTCTGACACCTCAAGGAATCTCTATACTGTGACATAGAGGATTCCACATTTTCTTGTTTTCTTCTCTTTCATATGAGCAGGAGCAGAGACAAAGGCATTCTTGTTGAAGCTGACCCTGAACCTGAAAGGACCTTGAAGCGAAAGCTAAGAGAAGCTAAGGCACAACTCTCTGTTGAGGACCTGACCGAATTCTTCAAAGAAGAAGACATGGCAGCCGAAAACAACAACAATGCCAACAATGCAAGGAAGGTGCTGGGTGACTTTACTGCACCTACTCCCGACTTCTATGGGAGAAGCATCTCTATCCCTGCCATTGGAGCAAACAACTTTGAGCTTAAGCCTCAATTAGTTTCTCTAATGCAACAGAATTGCAAGTTCCATGGACTTCCATTGGAAGATCCTCATCAGTTTTTAGCTGAATTCTTGCAAATCTGTGACACAGTCAAGACTAATGGGGTTGACCCTGAGGTCTACAGACTGATGCTATTCCCTTTTGCTGTAAGAGACAGAGCTAGAATATGGTTGGACTCTCAACCTAAAGAAAGCCTGGACTCTTGGGAAAAGCTAGTCAATGCCTTCTTGGCAAAGTTCTTTCCACCTCAAAAATTGAGTAAGCTTAGAGTGGAAGTCCAAACCTTCAGACAAAAGGATGGTGAATCCCTCTATGAAGCTTGGGAAAGATACAAACAATTGATCAGAAAGTGTCCCTCAGACATGCTTTCTGAATGGAGCATCATAGGTATTTTCTATGATGGTCTCTCTGAACTATCCAAGATGTCTTTGGATAGCTCTGCTGGAGGATCTCTTCATTTGAAGAAGACGCCTACAGAAGCTCAAGAGCTAATTGAAATGGTTGCAAATAACCAATTCATGTACACTTCTGAAAGGAATCCTGTGAACAATGGGACTAGTCAGAAGAAAGGAGTTCTTGAGATTGATGCTCTGAATGCCATTCTGGCTCAGAACAAGATATTGACTCAACAAGTCAATTTGATCTCTCAAAGTCTGTCTGGAATGCAAAATGCACCAAGCAGTACTAAGGATGCTTCATCTGAAGAAGAAGCCTATGATCCTGAGAACCCTTCAATGGAAGAGGTGAATTACCTAGGAGAACCCTATGGAAACACCTATAATTCTTCATGGTGAAATCACCAAAATTTCTCATGGAAGAATCAAGAAAGACCTCAACAAGGTTTTAACAACAATAATGGTGGAAGAAACAGGTTTAGCAATGGCAAGCCTTTTCCATCATCTTCTCAGCAACAGACAGAGAATTCTAAGCAGAACCCCTCTGACTTAGCAACTATGGTCTCTGATCTAATCAAAACCACTCAAAGTTTCATGACTGAAACAAGGTCCTCCATTAGGAATTTGGAGGCACAAGTGGGACAGCTGAGCAAGAAAGTTACTGAACTCCCTCCTAGTACTCTCCCAAGCAACACAGAAGAAAATCCAAAAGGAGAGTGCAAGGCCATCAACATGGCCGAATTTGGAGAGGAAGGAGAGGAAGTGAACGCCACTGAGGAAGGCCTCAGTGGGCGTGCACTGACCTCCATTGAGTTCCCCAATGAGGAACCATGGGAATCTGAGGCTCAAAATGAGACCATAGAGATTCCATTGGACTTACTTCTGCCTTTCATGAGCTCTGATGAGTATTCTTCCTCTGAAGAGGATGAGTATGTCACTGAAGAGCAAGTTGCTAAATACCTTGGAGCAATCATGAAGCTAAATGACAAGTTATTTGGAAATGAGACTTGGGAGAATGAACCTCCTTTGCTCACCAAAGAACTGGATGACTTGTCTAGGCAGAAATTACCTCAAAAGAGACAAGATCCTGGGAAGTTTTCAATACCTTGTACCATAGGCACCATGACCTTCAAGAAGGCTCTGTGTGACTTAGGGTCAAGTGTAAACCTCATGCCTCTCTCTGTAATGGAGAAGCTAGGGATCTTTGAGGTACAAGCTGCAAGAATCTCACTGGAGATGGCAGACAACTCAAGAAAACAAGCTCATGGACTTGTAGAGAATGTTTTGGTAAAAGTTGAAGACCATTACATCCCTACTGATTTCATAGTCCTAGAGACTGGGAAGTGCATGGATGAATCCATCATCCTTGGCAGACCCTTCCTAGCCACAGCAAAGGCTGTGATTGATGTTGATGGAGGTGAACTGATTATTCAAGTGAATGAAGAATCCTTTGTGTTTAAGGCTCAAGGATATCCCTCTGTCACCATGGAGAGGAAGCATGAAGAGCTTCTCTCAATTCAGAGTCAAATAGAGCCCCCACAGTCAAACTCTAAGTTTGGTGTTGGGAGGCCACAACCAAACTCTAAGTTTGGTGTTGAACCCCCACATTCAAACTCTAAGTTTGGTGTTGGGAGGTTCCAACATTGCTCTGAGAAAATGTGAGGCTCCATGAGAGCCATCTGTCAAGCTACTGACATTAAAGAAGCGCTTGTTGGGAGGCAACCCAATGATTATATTTTATCTATTTCTCTTTGTTATTTTATGTTTTTTGTAGGTTGATGATCATAAGAAGTCACAAAATCAATTGAAAAAGCAAAGACAGAATGAAAAACAGGAAGAAAAACAGCACACCCTGGAGGAAGAACTCACTGGCGTTTAAACGCCAGTAAGGCTAGCAGTTGGGCGTTTAACGCCCAGTCTGGCACCATTCTGGGCGTTTAACGCCAGAAAGGGGCACCAGACTGGCGTTAAACGCCAGAAAAGGGCAAGAACCTGGCGTTAAACGCCAGGAATGGGCACCAGCCCGGCGTTTAACGCCAGAAATGGCTCAAAACGTGATTTTGAATGCCATTTGGTGCAGGGATGACTTTTCCTTGACACCACAGGATCTGTGGACCCCACAGGACCCCCACCAACCCCACCACCACCCTCTCTCTTCTTCACCCATTCACCAATCACCTCAATACCTCTTCCCCAAAAAAAACCCCTCACCTATCAAATCCCATCTTTCTCTTCACCACTAACATCCATCCTTCATAAAACCCCACCAACCTCACCCTTCAAATTCAAACCACTTTCCCTCCCAAACCCACCCATAATGGCCGAACCCCATCTCCCCCCCTCTCCTATATAAACCCTTCTTCACCCCTTCATTTTCACACAACCTAAAACACCACTTCTCCCCCTCTTTGGCCGAATACATAAGCCACTCCCTTCTTCCTCATTTCTTCTTCTTCTACTCTCTTCTTTCTTCTTTTGCTCGAGAACGAGCAAATATTTTAAGTTTGGTGTGGTAAAAGCGTTGCTTTTTCGTTTTTCCATAACCATTTATGGCATCCAAGGCCGGAGAAACCTCTAGAAAGAGGAAAGGGAAGGCAAAAGCTTCCACCTCCGAGTCATGGGAGATGGATAGATTCATCTCAAGGGTGCATCAAGACCACTTCTATGAAGTTGTGGCCTTGAAGAAGGTGATCCCCGAGGTCCCCTTTTCACTCAAAAAGGGTGAATATCCGGAGATCCGGCATGAGATCCGAAGAAGAGGTTGGGAAGTGCTTACCAACCACATTCAACAAGTCGGAATCTTGATGGTTCAAGAGTTCTATGCCAATGCATGGATCACCAAGAACCATGATCAAAGTGTGAACCCGGATCCAAAGAATTATCTTACAATGGTTCGGGGGAAATACTTGGATTTTAGTCCGGAAAATGTAAGGTTAGCATTCAACTTGCCCATGATGCAAGGAGATGAACATCCTTACACTAGAAGGGTCAACTTTGATCAAAGGTTGGACCAAGTCCTCACAGTCATATGTGAAGAGGGCGCCCAATGGAAGAGAGATTCAAGAGGGAAGCCGGTTCAATTGAGAAGGCATGACCTCAAGCCCGTGGCTAGAGGATGGTTGGAGTTTATCCAACGTTCAATCATTCCCACTAGCAACCGGTCCGAAGTTACTCTAGACCGGGCCATCATGATTCATAGCATCATGATTGAAGAAGAAGTGGAAGTTCATGAGGTTATAGCCCAAGAACTCTATAAGGTGGCGGACAAGTCCTCTACCTTAGCAAGGTTGGCCTTTCCTCATCTCATTTGTCACCTCTGTTATTCAGTTGGAGTTGACATAGAGGGAGACATCCCCATTGATGAGGATAAGCCCATCACTAAGAAAAGGATGGAGCACACAAGAGACCCCACTCATCCTGAGATCCCTGAGATGCCTCAAGGGATGCACTTTCCTCCACAAAACTATTGGGAGCAACTGAACATCTCCCTAGGAGAACTGAGTTCCAACATGGGACAACTAAGGGTGGAGCATCAAGAACACTCCATCATCCTCCATGAAATTAGAGAAGATCAAAGAATCATGAGAGAGGAGCAACAAAGACAAGGAAGAGACATTGAGGAGCTCAAGCACTCCATAAGACCTTCAAGAGGAAGAACAAGCCGCCATCACTAAGGTGGACCCGTTCTTTAATCTCCTTGTTCTTTATTTTCTGTTTTTCGAATTTATGCTTTATGTTTATCCATGTTTGTGTCTTATGATCATTAGTGTCTTAGTGTCTATGCCTTAAAGTTATGAATGTCCTATGAATCCATCACCTTTCTTAAAAGAAAACTATTTTTATTACAAAAGAACAAGAAGTACAAGATTTCGAATTCATCTTTAAAACTAGCTTAATTAGTTTGATGTGGTGACAATACTTTTTGTTTTCTGAATGTATGCTTGAACAGTGCATATGTCTTTTGAATTTGTTGTTCATGAATGTTAAAATTGTTGGCTCTTGAAAGAATGATGAAAAAGGAGACATGTTACTGAGGATCTGAAAAATCATAAAAATGATTCTTGAAGCAAGAAAAAGCAGTGAATACAAAAAAAAAACGAAAAAAAAAGAGGAGAAAGAGAAAAAGAAAGAAAAAGAAAGAAATAAAGTTGTGATCCAAGGCAAAAAGAGTGTGCTTAAGAACCCTGGACACCTCTAATTGGGGACTTTAGCAAAGCTGAGTCACAATCTGAAAAGGTTCACCCAATTATGTGTCTGTGGCATGTATGTATCCGGTGGTAATACTGGAAGACAGAGTGCTTTGGGCCACGGCCAAGACTCATAAAGTAGCTGTGTTCAAGAATCATCATACTTAACTAAGAGAATCAATAACACTATCTGGATTCTAAGTTCCTAAAGAAGCCAATCATTCTGAACCTCAAAGGATAAAGTGAGATGCCAAAACTGTTCGGAGGCAAAAAGCTACTAGTCCCGCTCATCTAATTTGGAGCTAAGTTTCATTGATAATTTGGAGTCTATAGTATATTCTCTTCTTTTTATCTTATTTGATTTTCAGTTGCTTGGGGACAAGCAACAATTTAAGTTTGGTGTTGTGATGAGCGGATAATTTGTACCCTTTTTGGCATTGTTTTTAGTATGTTTTTAGTAGTTTTAGTTAAGTTCTTAGTATATTTTTATTAGTTTTTAGTTAAAATTCACTTTTCTGGACTTCACTATGAGTTTGTGTGTTTTTCTGTGATTTCAGGTATTTTCTGGCTGAAATTGAGGGATCTGAGCAAAAATCTGATCCAGAGACTCAAAAGGACTGCAGATGCTGTTGGATTCTGACCTCCCTGCACTCGAAGTGGATTTTCTGGAGCTACAGAAGCCCAATTGGCGCGCTCTCAACGGCGTTGGAAATTAGACATCCTGGGCTTTCCAGCAATATATGATAGTCCATACTTTGCCCAAGATTTGATGGCCCAAACCGGCGCTCAAAGTCACCCTCAGGAATTCCAGCGTTAAACGCCGGAACTGGCACAAGAATGGGAGTTAAACGCCCACTCTGGCACCAAAGCTGGCGTTTAACTCCAAGGAGAGTCTCTACACGAAAATGCTTCATTGCTCAGCCCAAGCACACACCAAGTGGGCCCAGAAGTGGATTTCTATGACATTTACTCATCTCTGTACACCCTAGGCTACTAGTTTTCTATAAGTAGGACCTTTTTACTATTGTATTAGACATCTTGGTAGCTATCTTTGAGTTTCATGCTATCTTAGATCATTTGGGAGGCTGGCCATTCGGCCATGCCTAGACCTTGTTCTTATGTATTTTCAACGGTGGAGTTTCTACACACCATAGATTAAGGTGTGGAGCTCTGCTGTACCTCGAGTATTAATGCAATTACTATTGTTCTTCTATTCAATACCGCTTGTTCTTTGTCCAAGATATCACTTGTTCTTCAACTTGATGAATGTGATGATCCGTGACACTCATCATCATTCTCACCTATGAACAAGGTGACTGACAACCACTTTTGTTCTACAAGCAATCAAGGCTCTAGTGAATATCTCTTGGATTCTTTAACCGGAATCTTCGTGGTATAGGCGAGAACTGATGGCGGCATTCAAGAGAATCCGGAAGGTCTAACCTTGTCTGTGGTATTCTGAGTAGGATTCAATGATTGAATGACTGTGACGTGCTTCAAACTCCTAGCAGGCGGGGCATTAGTGACAGACGCAAAAGAATCAATGGATTCTATTCCGGCCTGACCGAGAACCGACAGCTGATTAGCCATATGCTGTGACAGAGCATAGGAACATTTTCACTGAGAGGATGGGAGGTAGCCACTGACAACGGTGAAACCCTTGCATAAGCTTGCCATGGAAAGGAGTAAGAAGGATTGGATGAAGACAGTAGGAAAGCAGAGAGACGGAAGGGAAGTGATGAGCGGATAATTTATACCCTTTTTGGCATTGTTTTTAGTATGTTTTTAATAGTTTTAGTTAAGTTCTTAGTATATTTTTATTATTTTTTAGTTAAAATTCACTTTTCTGGACTTTACTATGAGTTTGTGTGTTTTTCAGTGATTTCAGGTATTTTCTGGCTGAAATTGAGGGATCTGAGCAAAAATCTGATCCAGAGACTCAAAAGGACTACAGATGCTGTTGGATTCTGACCTCCCTGCACTCGAAGTGGATTTTCTGGAGCTACAGAAGCCCAATTGGCGCGCACTCAACGGCGTTGGAAAGTAGACATCCTGGGCTTTCCAGCAATATATGATAGTCCATACTTTGCCCAAGATTTGATGGCCCAAACCGGCGTTCAAAGTCACCCTCAGGAATTCCAGCGTTAAACGCCGGAACTGGCACAAGAATGGGAGTTAAACGCCCAAACTGGCACCAAAGCTGGCGTTTAACTCCAAGGAGAGTCTCTACACGAAAATGCTTCATTGCTCAGCCCAAGCACACACCAAGTGGGCCCGGAAGTGGATTTCTATGACATTTACTCATCTCTGTACACCCTAGGCTACTAGTTTCTTATAAATAGGACCTCTTACTATTGTATTTTCATCTTTTGATCACTTTAGATCTCTAGATCATCTTGGTAGCTATCTTTGAGTTTCATGCTATCTTAGATCATTTGGGGAGGCTGGCCATTCGGCCATGCCCAGACCTTATTCTTATGTATTTTCAACGGTGGAGTTTCTACACACATAGATTAAGGTGTGGAGCTCTGCTGTACCTCGAGTATTAATGCAATTACTATTGTTCTTCTATTCAATTCCGCTTGTTCTTTGTCCAAGATATTCATTTGCACCCAAGAACATGATGAATGTGATGATTATGTGACGTCATCATCATTCACACTCATGAACAAAGTGACTGACAACCACTCTTGTTCTACAAGCAACGAGGCTCTAATGTTTATCTCTTGGATTCTTTAACCGGAATCTTCGTGGTATAGGCGAGAACTGATGGCGGCATTCAAGAGAATCCGGAAGGTCTAACCTTGTCTGTGGTATTCTGAGTAGGATTCAATGATTGAATGACTGTGACGTGCTTCAAACTCCTAGCAGGCGGGGCGTTAGTGACAGACGCAAAAGAATCAATGGATTCTATTCCGGCCTGACCGAGAACCGACAGCTGATTAGCCATATGCTGTGACAAAGCATAGGAACATTTTCACTGAGAGGATGGGAGGTAGCCACTGACAACAGTGAAACCCTTGCATAAGCTTGCCATGGAAAGGAGTAAGAAGGATTGGATGAAGACAGTAGGAAAGCAGAGAGACGGAAGGGAAGGCATCTTCATACGCTTATCTGAAGTTCCTACCAATGAATTACATAAGTGCCTCTATCTTTATCTTTATGCTTTATTCGTATATCACTATACCCATTTGAGTCTGCCTGACTAAGATTTACAAGGTGACCATAGCTTGCTTCATACCGACAATCTCCGTGGGATCGACCCTTACTCACGTAAGGTATTACTTGGACGACCCAGTGCACTTGCTGGTTAGTTGTGCAAAGTTGTGTAGTGATCACAATTTCGCGCACCAAGTTTTTGGCGCCGTTGCCGGGGATTGTTTGTGTATGGACAACTGACGGTTCATCTTGTTGCTTAGATTAGGTATTTTTTTCAGAGTTCTTAAGAATGAATTCTAGTGTTCAAGGTGATGTTCTTATCATCACCAAAGCTGATTGATCCTCATCAATTTAGCTCTTGAATGCAATGTCCTGCTGAAGCTTGGCTAGCTATGTCTAATTCCTTTAGACTAAAGCTTTAGACTAACATTGCATGATTCCTGGAATTCTTATTAAGAATTTTGATACCTTTGTTTTTCTTTTCCATATAATTTTCGAAAAAGCACAAAAAAAAAATTTACAAAATCATAAAATCCAAAAATTTCTTGTTTGAATCTAGAGTCTCATGTTAAGTTTGGTGTCAATTGCATGTTTCTGTTCTTTTTGCATTCATGCATGTGTCTTCATTAATCTTCAAGTTGTTCTTGATGATTTTATTACTCTGATTTTTTATTCTTGACTTGAGTGTTATATGTATCATATGCATTCTCATTTTGTTAGTGTCAGTAGTATACAAACTGCTAAGTTTGGTGTCTTGCATGCATTGTTATTTGATTTTAGTGCATTTTGATTATTCCTTATTATTAAAAAACCAAAAATATTTTTAATTTGTGTCTCCTCAAGTCAATAATACAGAGAATTGAAGATTCAGAACATACAGCAGAGGAATTACACAGAAAAAGCTGGGCGTTCAAAACGCCCAGTGAAGAAGGACAGACTGGCGTTTAAACGCCAGCCAGGGTACCTGGTTGGGCGTTTAACGCCCAAAAGGGTATAGTTTTGGGCGTTAAACGCCAGAATGTGCACCATTCTGGGCGTTTAACGCCAGGATGGCACAAGGGGGAAGATTTGTTTTCAAAATCAATTTTTTTTTCAAGTTTTCAAAGTTTTTCAAATCAAATCTTTTTCAAATCATATCTTTTCAATCAAATGTTTTCAAAATCAATTTCCTTCCTTTTTCAAAGATACTGCTAACAATTAATGATTTAATTGAACATTTCAAGTATGTTGCCTTTTCTGTTGAGAGAGGTTTAATGTTTGAATCATATCTTTTCTTGTTAGGCAAGTCATTAATTTTTAAAAATCAAATCTTTTTAAAGTTGTTTTCAAATCATATCTTTTTTTTAAAAAAAAAATTATTTTCAAATCATATTTTCTCACATCTTTTTAAAACCAATCATATCTTCTTAACCTCATCTTTTTTAAAATAGTCTTTAATCAAATCTTTTTGACTTCTAATTTAAAAATCTTTTTCAAAAATCACTTGATTTCTTTCCCACTCTTATTTTCGAAAATCAATTAGTGTTTTTCAAAAATGTTATCAAAATCTTTCACTTAATTTTCGAAAATTGCTTCCCTTCTTCCCACATCCTTCTATTTATGGACTAACACTATTCCTTAATGCAAAATTCGAACTCCATCTTCTTTGATAAGTTTGAATTTTCTACTTCTGTCTTCTACTTTTCTTTTCCTCTGACACCTCAAGGAATCTCTATACTGTGACATAGAGGATTCCACATTTTCTTGTTTTCTTCTCTTTCATATGAGCAGGAGCAGAGACAAAGGCATTCTTGTTGAAGCTGACCCTGAACCTGAAAGGACCTTGAAGCGAAAGCTAAGAGAAGCTAAGGCACAACTCTCTGTTGAGGACCTGACCGAATTCTTCAAAGAAGAAGACATGGCAGCCGAAAACAACAACAATGCCAACAATGCAAGGAAGGTGCTGGTGACTTTACTGCACCTACTCCCGACTTCTATGGGAGAAGCATCTCTATCCCTGCCATTGGAGCAAACAACTTTGAGCTTAAGCCTCAATTAGTTTCTCTAATGCAACAGAATTGCAAGTTCCATGGACTTCCATTGGAAGATCCTCATCAGTTTTTAGCTGAATTCTTGCAAATCTGTGACAGTCAAGACTAATGGGGTTGACCCTGAGGTCTACAGACTGATGCTATTCCCTTTTGCTGTAAGAGACAGAGCTAGAATGGTTGGACTCTCAACCTAAAGAAAGCCTGGACTCTTGGAAAAAGCTAGTCAATGCCTTCTTGGCAAAGTTCTTTCCACCTCAAAAATTGAGTAAGCTTAGAGTGGAAGTCCAAACCTTCAGACAAAAGGATGGTGAATCCCTCTATGAAGCTTGGGAAAGATACAAACAATTGATCAGAAAGTGTCCCTCAGACATGCTTTCTGAATGGAGCATCATAGGTATTTTCTATGATGGTCTCTCTGAACTATCCAAGATGTCTTTGGATAGCTCTGCTGGAGGATCTCTTCATTTGAAGAAGACGCTACAGAAGCTCAAGAGCTAATTGAAATGGTTGCAAATAACCAATTCATGTACACTTCTGAAAGGAATCCTGTGAACAATGGGACTAGTCAGAAGAAAGGAGTTCTTGAGATTGATGCTCTGAATGCCATTCTGGCTCAGAACAAGATATTGACTCAACAAGTCAATTGATCTCTCAAGTCTGTCTGGAATGCAAAATGCACCAAGCAGTACTAAAGATGCTTCTGAAGAAGAAGCCTATCCTGAGAACCCTTCAATGGAAGAGGTGAATTACCTAGGAGAACCCTATGGAAAACCTATAATCTTCATGGTGAAATCACCAAAATTTCTCATGGAAGAATCAAGAAAGACCTCAACAAGGTTTTAACAACAATAATGGTGGAAGAAACAGGTTTAGCAATGGCAAGCCTTTCCATCATCTTCTCAGCAACAGACAGAGAATTCTAAGCAGAACCCTCTGACTTAGCAACTATGGTCTCTGATCTAATCAAAACCACTCAAAGTTTCATGACTGAAACAAGGTCCTCCATTAGGAATTTGGAGGCACAAGTGGGACAGCTGAGCAGAAAGTTACTGAACTCCCTCCTAGTACTCTCCCAAGCAAACAAGAAAAAATCCAAAGGAGAGTGCAAGGCCATCAACATGGCCGAATTTGGAGAGGAAGGAGAGGAAGTGAACGCCACTGAGGAAGGCCTCAGTGGGCGTGCACTGACCCATTGAGTCCCAATGAGGAACCATGGGAATCTGAGGCTCAAAATGAGACCATAGAGATTCCTTGGACTTACTTCTGCCTTTCATGAGCTCTGATGAGTATTCTTCCTCTGAAGAGGATGAGTATGTCACTGAAGAGCAAGTTGCTAAATACCTTGGAGCAATCATGAAGCTAAATGACAAGTTATTTGGAAATGAGACTTGGGAGAATGAACCTCCTTTGCTCACCAAAGAACTGGATGACTTGTCTAGGCAGAAATTACCTCAAAGAGACAAGATCCTGGGAAGTTTTCAATACCTTGTACCATAGGCACCATGACCTTCAAGAAGGCTCTGTGTGACTTAGGGTCAAGTGTAAACCTCATGCCTCTCTCTGTAATGGAGAAGCTAGGGATCTTTGAGGTACAAGCTGCAAGAATCTCACTGGAGATGGCAGACAACTCAAGAAACAAGCTCATGGACTTGTAGAGAATGTTTTGGTAAAAGTTGAAGACCATCCCTACTGATTTCATAGTCCTAGAGACTGGGAAGTGCATGGATGAATCCATCATCCTTGGCAGACCCTTCCTAGCCACAGCAAAGGCTGTGTGATGAGTTGATGGAGGTGAACTGATTATTCAAGTGAATGAAGAATCCTTTGTGTTTAAGGCTCAAGGATATCCCTCTGTCACCATGGAGAGGAAGCATGAAGAGCTTCTCTCAATTCAGAGTCAAATAGAGCCCCTACAGTCAACTCTAAGTTTGGTGTGGGAGGCCACAACCAAACTCTAAGTTTGGTGTTGAACCCCCACATTCAAACTCTAAGTTTGGTGTTGGGAGGTTCCAACATTGCTCTGAGAAAATGTGAGGCTCCATGAGAGCCATCTGTCAAGCTACTGACATTAAAGAAGCGCTTGTTGGGAGGCAACCCAATGATTATATTTTATCTATTTCTCTTTGTTATTTTATGTTTTTTGTAGGTTGATGATCATAAGAAGTCACAAAATCAATTGAAAAAGCAAAGACAGAATGAAAAACAGGAAGAAAAACAGCACACCCTGGAGGAAGAACTCACTGGCGTTTAAACGCCAGTAAGGCTAGCAGTTGGGCGTTTAACGCCCAGTCTGGCACCATTCTGGGCGTTTAACGCCAGAAAGGGGCACCAGACTGGCGTTAAAACGCCAAAAGGCAAGAACCTGGCGTTAAACGCCAGGAATGGGCACCAGCCCGGTGTTTAACGCCAGAAATGGCTCAAAACGTGATTTTGAATGCCATTTGGTGCAGGGATGACTTTTCCTTGACACCACAGGATCTGTGGACCCCACAGGACCCCCACCAACCCACCACCACCCTCTCTTCTTCACCCATTCACCAATCACCTCAATACCTCTTCCCCAAAAAAAACCCCTCACCTATCAAATCCATCTTTCTCTTCACCACTAACATCCATCCTTCATAAACCCCACCAACCTCACCCTTCAAATTCAAACCACTTTCCCTCCCAAACCCACCATAATGGCCGAACCCCATCTCCCCCCCTCTCCTATATAAACCCTTCTTCACCCCTTCATTTTCACACAACCTAAACACCACTTCTCCCCTCTTTGGCCGAATACATAAGCCACTCCCTTCTTCCTCATTTCTTCTTCTTCTACTCTCTTCTTTCTTCTTTTGCTCGAGGACGAGCAAATATTTTAAGTTTGGTGTGGTAAAAGCGTTGCTTTTTCGTTTTTCCATAACCATTTATGGCATCCAAGGCCGGAGAAACCTCTAGAAAAAGGAAAGGAAAGGCAAAAGCTTCCACCTCCGAGTCATGGGAGATGGATAGATTCATCTCAAGGGTGCATCAAGACCACTTCTATGAAGTTGTGGCCTTGAAGAAGGTGATCCCCGAGGTCCCCTTTTCACTCAAAAAGGGTGAATATCCGGAGATCCGGCATGAGATCCGAAGAAGAGGTTGGGAAGTGCTTGCCAACCACATTCAACAAGTCGAAATCTTGATGGTTCAAGAGTTCTATGCCAATGCATGGATCACCAAGAACCATGATCAAAGTGTGAACCCGGATCCAAAGAATTATCTTACAATGGTTCGGGGGAAATACTTGGATTTTAGTCCGGAAAATGTAAGGTTAGCATTCAACTTGCCCATGATGCAAGGAGATGAACATCCTTACACTAGAAGGGTCAACTTTGATCAAAGGTTAGACCAAGTCCTCACAGTCATATGTGAAGAGGGCGCCCAATGGAAGAGAGATTCAAGAGGGAAGCCGGTTCAATTGAGAAGGCATGACCTCAAGCCCGTGGCTAGAGGATGGTGGAGTTATCCAACGCTCAATCATTCCACTAGCAACGGTCCGAAGTTACTCTAGACCGGGCCATCATGATTCATAGCATCATGATTGAAGAAGAAGTGGAAGTTCATGAGGTTTAGCCCAAGAACTCTATAAGGTGGCGGACAAGTCCTCTACCTTAGCAAGGTTGGCCTTTTCCTCATCTCATTTGTCACCTCTGTTATTCAGTTGGAGTTGACATAGAGGGAGACATCCCATTGATGAGGATAAGCCCATCACTAAGAAAAGGATGGAGCACACAAGAGACCCCTCATCCTGAGATCCCTGAGATGCCTCAAGGGATGCACTTCCTCCACAAAACTATTGGGAGCAACTGAACATCTCCCTAGGAGAACTGAGTTCCAACATGGGACAACTAAGGGTGGAGCATCAAGAACACTCCATCATCCTCCATGAAATTAGAGAAGATCAAAGAATCATGAGAGAGGAGCAACAAAGACAAGGAAGAGACATTGAGGAGCTCAAGCACTCCATAAGACCTTCAAGAGGAAGAACAAGCCGCCATCACTAAGGTAGACCCGTTCTTTAATCCTTGTTCTTTATTTTCTGTTTTTCGAATTTATGCTTATGTTTATCCATGTTGTGTCTTATGATCATTAGTGTCTTAGTGTCTATGCCTTAAAGTTATGAATGTCCTATGAATCCATCACCTTTCTTAAAAGAAAACTATTTTTATTACAAAAGAACAAGAAGTACAAGATATCGAATTCATCTTTAAAACTAGCTTAATTAGTTTGATGTGGTGACAATACTTTTTGTTTTCTGAATGTATGCTTGAACAGTGCATATGTCTTTTGAATTTGTTGTTCATGAATGTTAAAATTGTTGGCTCTTGAAAGAATGATGAAAAAGGAGACATGTTACTGAGGATCTGAAAAATCATAAAAATGATTCTTGAAGCAAGAAAAAGCAGTGAATACAAAAAAAAACGAAAAAAAAGAGGAGAAAAAGAAAGAAAAAGAAAGAAAAAGAAAGAAATAAAGTTGTGATCCAAGGCAAAAAGAGTGTGCTTAAGAACCCTGGACACCTCTAATTGGGGACTTTAGCAAAGCTGAGTCACAATCTGAAAAGGTTCACCCAATTATGTGTCTGTGGCATGTATGTATCCGGTGGTAATACTGGAAGACAGAGTGCTTTGGGCCACGGCCAAGACTCATAAAGTAGCTGTGTTCAAGAATCATCATACTTAACTAAGAGAATCAATAACACTATCTGGATTCTAAGTTCCTAAAGAAGCCAATCATTGAACCTCAAAGGATAAAGTGAGATGCCAAAACTGTTCGGAGGCAAAAAGCTACTAGTCCCGCTCATCTAATTTGGAGCTAAGTTTCATTGATAATTGGAGTCTATATATCTCTTCTTTTTATCTTATTTGATTTTCAGTTGCTTGGGGACAAGCAACAATTTAAGTTTGGTGTTGTGATGAGCGGATAATTTGTACCCTTTTTGGCATTGTTTTTAGTATGTTTTAGTAGTTTAGTTAAGTTCTTAGTATATTTTTATTAGTTTTTAGTTAAAATTCACTTTTCTGGACTTTACTATGAGTTTGTGTGTTTTTCTGTGATTTCAGGTATTTTCTGGCTGAAATTGAGGGATCTGAGCAAAAATCTGATCCAGAGACTCAAAAGGACTGCAGATGCTGTTGGATTCTGACCTCCCTGCACTCGAAGTGGATTTTCTGGAGCTACAGAAGCCCAATTGGCGCGCACTCAACGGCGTTGGAAAGTAGACATCCTGGGCTTTCCAGCAATATATGATAGTCCATACTTTGCCCAAGATTTGATGGCCCAAACCGGCGTTCAAAGTCACCCTCAGGAATTCCAGCGTTAAACGCCGGAACTGGCACAAGAATGGGAGTTAAACGCCCAAACTGGCACCAAAGCTGGCGTTTAACTCCAAGGAGAGTCTCTACACGAAAATGCTTCATTGCTCAGCCCAAGCACACACCAAGTGGGCCCGGAAGTGGATTTCTATGACATTTACTCATCTCTGTACACCCTAGGCTACTAGTTTCTTATAAATAGGACCTCTTACTATTGTATTTTCATCTTTTGATCACTTTAGATCTCTAGATCATCTTGGTAGCTATCTTTGAGTTTCATGCTATCTTAGATCATTTGGGGAGGCTGGCCATTCGGCCATGCCCAGACCTTGTTCTTATGTATTTTCAACGGTGGAGTTTCTACACACCATAGATTAAGGTGTGGAGCTCTGCTGTACCTCGAGTATTAATGCAATTACTATTGTTCTTCTATTCAATTCCGCTTGTTCTTTGTCCAAGATATTCATTTGCACCCAAGAACATGATGAATGTGATGATTATGTGACGCTCATCATCATTCACACTCATGAACAAAGTGACTGACAACCACTCTTGTTCTACAAGCAACGAGGCTCTAATGTTTATCTCTTGGATTCTTTAACCGGAATCTTCGTGGTATAGGCGAGAACTGATGGCGGCATTCAAGAGAATCCGGAAGGTCTAACCTTGTCTGTGGTATTCTGAGTAGGATTCAATGATTGAATGACTGTGACGTGCTTCAAACTCCTAGCAGGCGGGGCGTTAGTGACAGACGCAAAAGAATCAATGGATTCTATTCCGGCCTGACCGAGAACCGACAGCTGATTAGCCATATGCTGTGACAGAGCATAGGAACATTTTCACTGAGAGGATGGGAGGTAGCCACTGACAACGGTGAAACCCTTGCATAAGCTTGCCATGGAAAGGAGTAAGAAGGATTGGATGAAGACAGTAGGAAAGCAGAGAGACGGAAGGGAAGGCATCTTCATACGCTTATCTGAAGTTCCTACCAATGAATTACATAAGTACCTCTATCTTTATCTTTATGCTTTATTCGTATATCACTATACCCATTTGAGTCTGCCTGACTAAGATTTACAAGGTGACCATAGCTTGCTTCATACCGACAATCTCCGTGGGATCGACCCTTACTCGCGTAAGGTTTATTACTTGGACGACCCAGTGCACTTGCTGGTTAGTTGTGCAAAGTTGTGTAGTGATCACAATTTCGCGCACCAAGTTTTTGGCGCCGTTGCCGGGGATTATTTTGTGTATAGACAACTGACGGTTCATCTTGTTGCTTAGATTAGGTATTTTTTTTTCAGAGTTCTTAAGAATGAATTCTAGTGTTTCAAGGTGATGTTCTTATCATCACCAAAGCTGATTGATCCTCATCAATTTAGCTCTTGAATGCAATGTCCTGCTGAAGCTTGGCTAGCTATGTCTAATTCCTTTAGACTAAAGCTTTAGACTAACATTGCATGATTCCTGGAATTCTTATTAAGAATTTTGATACCTTTGTTTTTCTTTTCCATATAATTTTCGAAAAAGCACAAAAAAAAATTACAAAATCATAAAATCCAAAAATTTCTTGTTTGAGTCTAGAGTCTCATGTTAAGTTTGGTGTCAATTGCATGTTTCTGTTCTTTTTGCATTCATGCATGTGTCTTCATTAATCTTCAAGTTGTTCTTGATGATTTTATTACTCTGATTTTTTTAATTCTCTTGACTTGAGTGTTTATATGTATCATATGCATTCTCATTTTTGTTAGTGTCAGTAGTATACAAACTGCTAAGTTTGGTGTCTTGCATGCATTGTTATTTGATTTTAGTGCGTTTTGATTATTCCTTATTATTAAAAATCCAAAAATATTTTTAATTTGTGTCTTCTCAAGTCAATAATACAGAGAATTGAAGATTCAGAACATACAGCAGAGGAATTGCACAGAAAAAGCTGGGCGTTTAAAACGCCCAGTGAAGAAGGACAGACTGGCGTTTAAACGCCAGCCAGGGTACCTGGTTGGGCGTTTAACGCCCAAAAGGGTATAGTTTTGGGCGTTAAACGCCAGAATGTGCACCATTCTGGGCGTTTAACGCCAGGATGGCACAAGGGGGAAGATTTTGTTTTTCAAATCAATTTTTTCAAGTTTTCAAAGTTTTTCAAAATCAAATCTTTTTCAAATCATATCTTTTCAATCAAATGTTTTCAAAATCAATTTCCTTCCTTTTTCAAAGATACTTGCTAACAATTAATGATTTGATTGAACATTTCAAGTATGTTGCCTTTTCTGTTGAGAAAGGTTTAATGTTTGAATCATATCTTTTCTTGTTAGGCAAGTCATTAATTTTAAAATCAAATCTTTTTAAAATGTTTTTCAAATCATATCTTCTCAATCACATCTTTTTAAAACCAATCATATCTTTTTAATCACATCTTTTTCAAAATAGTTTTCAATTAAATCTTTTTAACTTCTAATTTAAAAATCTTTTTCAAAAATCACTTGATTTCTTTCCCACTCTTATTTTCAAAAATCAATTAGTGTTTTTCAAAAATGTTTTCAAATTCTTTTACTTAATTTTCGAAAATTGCTTCCCTTCTTCTCACATCCTTCTATATATGGACTAACACTATCCCTTAATGCAAAATTCGAACTCCATCATCTTTGATAAGTTTGAATTTTCTACTTCTGTCTTCTACTTTTCTTTTCCTCTGACACCTCAAGGAATCTCTATACTGTGACATAGAGTATTCCACATTTTCTTGTTTTCTTCTCTTTCATATGAGCAGGAGCAGAGACAAAGGCGTTCTTGTTGAAGCTGACCCTGAACCTGAAAGGACCTTGAAGCGAAAGCTAAGAGAAGCTAAGGCACAACTCTCTATTGAGGACCTGACCGAATTCTTCAAAGAAGAAGACATGGCAGCCGAAAACAACAACAATGCCAACAATGCAAGGAAGGTGCTGGGTGACTTTACTGCACCTACTCCCGACTTCTATGGGAGAAGCATCTCTATCCCTGCCATTGGAGCAAACAACTTTGAGCTTAAGCCTCAATTAGTTTCTCTAATACAACAGAATTGCAAGTTTCATGGACTTCCATTGGAAGATCCTCATCAGTTCTTAGCTGAATTCTTGCAAATCTGTGACACAGTCAAGACTAATGGGGTTGACCCTGAGGTCTACAGACTGATGCTATTCCCTTTTGCTGTAAGAGACAGAGCTAGAATATGGTTGGACTCTCAACCTAAAGAAAGCCTGGACTCTTGGGAAAAGCTAGTCAATGCCTTCTTGGCAAAGTTCTTTCCACCTCAAAAATTGAGTAAGCTTAGAGTGGAAGTCCAAACCTTCAGACAAAAGGATGGTGAATCCCTCTATGAAGCTTGGGAAAGATACAAACAATTGATCAGAAAGTGTCCCTCAGACATGCTTTCTGAATGGAGCATCATAGGTATTTTCTATGATGGTCTCTCTGAACTGTCCAAGATGTCTTTGGATAGCTCTGCTGGAGGATCTCTTCATCTGAAGAAGACGCCTACAGAGGCTCAAGAGCTAATTGAAATGGTTGCAAATAACCAATTCATGTACACTTCTGAAAGGAATCCTGTGAACAATGGGACTAATCAGAAGAAAGGAGTTCTTGAGATTGATGCTCTGAATGCCATTTTGGCTCAGAACAAGATATTGACTCAACAAATCAATTTGATCTCTCAAAGTCTGTCTGGAATGCAAAATGCACCAAGCAGTACTAAGGATGCTTCATCTGAGGAAGAAGCCTATTGTTCATACCCTGGGTCAAGATGTCCGACCTGGGATGTTTAGCAACAAGCCAACCGACCTCTTCAGGTCAGGCTATCCGACCTCTTCTTAAAGAGCTCGGCCAATATCCGACCTCTTCTTAAAGAGCTCGGCCAAATATCCGACCTCTTCTTAAAGAGCTCGGCCAATATCCGACCTCTTCTCAAAGAGCTCGGCCAATATCCGACCTCTTCTCAAAGAGCTTGGCCAAAACGCCACAGAGGCCCAAGAAGGCCCAAACGAAGGAACAAAGCCCAATCCAAAGGCAGCCGAAAGATAAAGGCGGTTCCGTTGAAGATAAGCTGACCTCACCCAAAGATAAGATAAGATAAAATAAGATAACTAACTTATCTTATCTAAGAAGGTCACTTCTCACCATTATAAATACACTGGAGCACCCAGGTATAACTCATACTCTGATTCTACATAAAACCTGTTTAATACCCATGCTAACTTAAGCATCGGAGTCTCTTGCAGGTACCCCCCGCCCTCCGGTGACGAAGGATCAGCAGTGCAACCAGTCCAACAAATCGGACGCGGCAGCTCTGGCCACCATCTACAAGTCGGACGCGGCGGCTCCGACCACCATCAACAAGTCGGACACAACAGCTCCGACTAGCACAGAAGATCTCATCCGAGATCGACCTACAGTTTCAGGTTACCCTCGGAACATTGGCGCCGTTGCCGGGGAACCTGGAAGTCATCCCATCACCATGGCGGACAACCATGACAACGACCATGATTCAGATCTAGAGGATAGAACACCGCACAAAGACGCGGATACTACACCAAAAGATACTCTTCAACCCACCAAAGGCGAGAATTCGCCAAAAGAGGAGGCTATGGAGGCACTTCAAGATCGCTTAAAGCAACTCGAAAAAAAGGTGGAACATCAACAAAGATCTGAGAGAGACCTACGAAGGGAAGTTAGGTGATGCCACGAGTTAAAGGACAAGCTCCTAAAACTCGAAGCAGATCTCAAGGCCAAAACAACTTGATCCGGTCACGAAGACAGCCCCTACAAAGATCAAGACCCATTCACCAAAGATATCATGAAAGCTAAAGTCCCAAAGGACTTCAAGGCTCCCGACATGATCCCGTACGGCGGCACATTGGATCCAAGCCATCATCTCAGTAATTTCAGAAGAATGTACCTCACCGACACATCGGACGCCATTCGATGCAAAGTCTTCCCGACTACTCTAACGAAGACAGCAATATGGTGCTTCGACAGTTTGTCTCCAAGATCCATCACAAGTTTGACGACCTTGTTAAGAAGATTCCTCGCCAGGTTCTCCATCCAGAAGGATAAAGCCAAACACACTTCAAGCTTGCTGGGAATTAAACAAGGAGATCAGAAAGGCCTTCACGGCTACATGGAAAGATTCAACAACGCATGCCTTGACATACAAAGTCTTCCAACAAAAGCGGCCATCATGGGACTCATCAATGGCCTAAGAGAAGGACCTCTCAGCCACTCAATATCCAAGAAGCACCCAACATCTCTGAACGAGGTACAGGAATGGGAACAGAAATACATCAACATGGAAGAGAACTCTCGACTAGGAGAAAGCTAAAAAACCGAATTCTCCTAACCCACCACGGGACAAGGATAAAGAGTCCAAGAAAAGAGAAGATCAATCAGAGAAGATCCCACCACCTCGCCCAATCAAAAGCAAAAGGGAGAAAGAGGTCGGACGAGTTGAAGGCCCACCTCATAACAATGAATTGGGCAAGTTGAAGGTCCACCTCACACCGAAGAGGTTGGGCGAGTTGAAGGTCCACCTCACACCAAAGAGGTCGGACGAGTTGAAGGTCCACCTCACACGGAAGAGGTCGGGCGAGTTAAGGTCCACCTCACAACAAAGAGGTCGGACAAATTGAAGGTCCATCTCACAACAAAGAGGTCGGACGAGTTGAAGGTCCACCTCACACGGAAGAGGTCGGGCGAGTTAAGGTCTACCTCACACCAAAGAGGTCGGAAAAGTTGAAGGTCCACCTCACACTGAAGATGTTGGGCGAGTTTAAGCTCCACCTCACACCAAAGAGGTCGGACAAGTTGAAGGTCCACCTCACACCGAAGATGTCGGGCAAATTGAAGGTCCACCTCACACCAAAGAGGTCGGACAAGTTGAAGGTCCACCTCACAACCAAGAGGTCGGACGAGTTGATGGTCCACCTCACACCAAAGAGGTCGGACAAGTTGAAGGTCCACCTCACAACCAAGAGGTCGGACGAATTGAAGGTCCACCTCATACCAAAGAGGTCGGGCGAGTTGAAGGTCCACCTCACACCAAAGAGGTCGGGCGAGTTGAAGGTCCACCTCACACCAAGGAGGTCGGACGAGTTGAAAAGGACAACGGAGTACGAACAAGCCTTCCGAGATTTCAAAATTCTTGGGGCAACCACCCATCCTTTCCAGACCACGGGAAAGTGAAGAACTCATTATACCTCGCAGTGGGAAGTCAGGCAATAGCCTCAGCACTAGTCAGAGAAGACGAAAGTGGGAAACAACCCGTCTACTTCATCAGCAAAGCTTTACAAGGGACCGAACTAACCTATCAACAGATAGAAAAAGTTCGCCTACACCCTCATACTCACCTCTCGACGACTCCACCCATACTTTCAAGCTCACACTATCAGAGTTCCAACCAACCAGCCAATAAAGGGCATCCTGCAGAAAATAAACTTAGCTGGAAGAATCCTACAGAGGACAGCTCGGATAATTCGGGAGACCTTGGACAAAACCAGAGAACATCTCGGACAATTCGGGGGACTCTGGACAAAAACAGAAAATAGCTCGGACAAATCGGGGAAAATGAAGTCTGACACATAAAATGCCCGAGCTAATGCAGCCAGCACCAACAACTCGGACGAATCGGAGAAAAATGAAGCCCGACACATAGAATGCCCGAGCCTATGCATTTTCAAAACCAGCCAGCACCAACAGCTCGGACAATTCGGGGATATGAGGTCCGACACATACCTTGAGAGCAGAATGCCCGAGCTGATGCATTTTCAAAACTAGCCAACCAAGGGGCAATAACAGAAGCCTCATCCGAGCTACATTACAAGACCACAACAAATCGGTCTCGAAGGCGGTATAAGGGATGTACTCAGGGTCAGCCACAGTAACACGCATTTAAACTATGAAATCCAGCTAATCAGACACGCTGTCCGGGATCTTAGTAGACATCTCAAAGACATAGGTCGACTATGGAATTACTACCAAACAACTCGGGCAAATAAGGAAACAACTCGGACAATAACAGTAAAACATAAAGTGACAGACGTGGCAGTAAAAGGGAAACCCCAGGACTCACACAAAAGTCCAAGGGCACCCTTTGGAGGCAACAACAGAGCAAAAACCCAAATACAAAGTCAAAGCTTTACATCAAAAAGCATGCCAACTTCCACATTGCCCCACCAGAGGAGCTCATCAGTGTAACATCACCTTGGCCGTTCGCAAAGAGGGGACTCGACCTCCTCGGACTATTTTTCCAAGGATCGGGACAAGTCAAGTTCCTCATTGTAGGGGTGGATTACTTCACAAAATGGATTGAGGCAGAGCCCCTAGCTAATGCCACTGCTCAAAGAAGTCAGAAATTCTTGTACAAGAACATTATTACAAGAACACCCACAAGCCAATGGACAAGCAGAAGCTGCCAACAAAGTCATACTAGCTAGGTTAAAACGGAGACTAAAGGACACAAAGGGAGCCTGGGCTGAAGAGCTCCCACAAGTCCTATGGGCATATCGGACAACTCCACACTTCACCACGGGGGAATCACCCTTCCGATTGATTTACGAAATGGAGGCAATAATCCCAGTAGAGATCGAAGAAGGATCCCCCAAGAATGATCTTCTACAATGAAGAGGTCAACTCCCAAATCCAAAGGAAAGAACTCGACCTACTTCAAGAGTCCGAGAGAGAGCTCCGATCAAGAAAGAGGATTATGAAATAACTTAGAAGAGATCGACATGACGAAGTCGGTCTCCTACAATAATAAAGTTATAGAAGTAATCCCTGAAAGAGACCTGACAAAGGTCTAAGAAAGAGGGTTACGAAATAACTTAGAAGAGATCGACATAAAGAAGTCGGTCTCCTACAACGGACAAGTTATAAAAGTAATCCCTGAAAGAGATCTGACAAAGGTCCAAGAAAAAGGATTACAAAAATAACTTGGAGAAGGGACTGACGTAAAGAAGTCGTCCCATAAACAAAAAGTTATAAAAAGTAATCCCTGAAAGAGACCTGACAGAGGTCCAATAAAGAGGATTACTAGAAATAACTTAGAAGCGACCGACATGAAGAAGTCGGCCCAAAACTACAGCTTGGGACAACAAGAAAAAGTCGGACCAACAAAAGCTACAGCTTGGACCGACAAGAAGAAGTCGGACCAACGAAAACCACAGCTTGGACCGACAAGAAGTCGGACCAACGAAAGCTACAGCTCGTTGACACGAGAAATTGGACCAACGAAAAGCGTGCGCTAAAAGGGACATAGCTTTGCCCAAAAAGCCACGGCTCCATGACAAGGCTATCAAAATTGTTCAGACCAACTAAAAAGGTTCTACCAAAGAACACTAAAAAGTCGTCGGACAAGTTAGCCCCAAGGACCACCTCAACCAAGCAGAAAGTGGACAAAACCGGCAGTGATCAAAAGAGGTCGGACAACAAAATACCGACACTCTACAAAGATCCACAAAGGGGACAAAGAACGGCCAGAGGAATGCCAGGAATGCTTTGCTAAAAGGTACGAAGTCTTGAAAAAAGACACTACTTAAAAGGCAAAAGCACAAATCAAAACGGCGCTAAAAAGTCATCCAAACAGACTATAAAAGGTTTCCCATCAGGAACTATACCTAAAAAGTTGTTGGATTATGACTAAAAAGCCCGAACAGTGAAGACAAACAAGTCGGAAGAAGGCTGAAAAGACCTCTCAACAAACTAAAAAAGGCAATGCCAAACTCGCACAAGATAAAACTACTCAAGATCGACCAAAGTCAGGATGCTTGAGTACAACTTCCCCCAAAGAGAGCACGATCTCACGGAAAGATCGAACTCAAGCAGGGGCAAAGTCGTACAGGTCGACGTCAGCTAAGAAGAGGCGCAAGTACAATCTCAAAAAAGAACAAGCCAAAAGGTTAAGAAAAAACCTTAAGGCTCAAAAGTGCTTAGCTAAAAGGGATACAACTCCACTCAAAGAAGGCACAATCTCAAACAGGGCTACGTGCGTCATCCGAGACTAAAAAGGTTCTATACAAAGAACACTAAAAAGTCATCAGACAAGTCACTAAGAGTCCGGATATCAAGCCGCAAGGATAACTTCACCAAAGCAGAGGGTTGTCAACACAAAAGCAAGGCGTGATCCAGAAGGCAAGGGTAGAAAACCCACACTACTACTCAAAAGAGGACGGACTGTGAAGTACCAAACCTCTAGAAAATCTGCAAAAGATTTCAAAGCAATGAAGAATCAAAGCCAGACAGATGCTTGAGCACGACTTCCAAAGAGATCGAAGCTCTGAAAAACACGATCTCACGAAAAGATCGAACTCAAGCAGGGGCACTGTTCATACCCTGGGTCAAGATATCCGACCTGGGATGTTTAGCAACAAGCCAACCGACCTCTTCAGGTCAGGCTATCCGACCTCTTCTTAAAGAGCTCGGCCAATATCCGACCTCTTCTTAAAGAGCTCGGCCAAATATCCGACCTCTTCTTAAAGAGCTCGGCCAATATCCGACCTCTTCTCAAAGAGCTCGGCCAATATCCGACCTCTTCTCAAAGAGCTTGGCCAAAACGCCACAGAGGCCCAAGAAGGCCCAAACGAAGGAACAAAGCCCAATCCAAAGGCAGCCGAAAGATAAAGGCGGTTCCGTTGAAGATAAGCTGACCTCACCCAAAGATAAGATAAGATAAAATAAGATAACTAACTTATCTTATCTAAGAAGGTCACTTCTCACCATTATAAATACACTGGAGCACCCAGGTATAACTCATACTCTGATTCTACATAAAACCTGTTTAATACCCATGCTAACTTAAGCATCGGAGTCTCTTGCAGGTACCCCCCACCCTCCGGTGACGAAGGATCAGCAGTGCAACCAGTCCAACAAATCGGACGCGGCAGCTCTGGCCACCATCTACAAGTCGGACGCGGCGGCTCCGACCACCATCAACAAGTCGGACACAACAGCTCCGACCAGCACAGAAGATCTCATCCGAGATCGACCTACAGTTTCAGGTTACCCTCGGAACACCTATGATCCTGAGAACCCTTCAATGGAAGAGGTGAATTACCTAGGAGAACCCTATGGAAACACCTATAATTCTTCATGGAGAAATCATCCAAATTTCTCATGGAAGAATCAAGAGAAACCTCAACAAGGTTTTAACAACAATAATGGTGGAAGAAACAGGTTTAGCAATGGCAAGCCTTTTCCATCATCTTCTCAGCAACAGATAGAGAATTCTAAGCAGAACCACTCTGACTTAGCAACTATGGTCTCTGATCTAATCAAAACCACTCAAAGTTTCATGACTGAAACAAGGTCCTCCATTAAGAATTTGGAGGCACAAGTGGGACAGCTGAGCAAGAAAGTTACTGAACTCCCTCCAAGTACTCTTCCAAGCAACACAGAAGAAAATCCAAAAGGAGAGTGCAAAGCCATAACCATGGCCGAATTTGGAGAGGAAGGAGAGGAAGTGAACGCCTCTGAGGAAGACCTCAGTGGGCGTGCACTGACCTCTATTGAGTTCCCCAATGAGGAACCATGGGAATCTGAGGCTCAAAATGAGACCATAGAGATTCCATTGGACTTACTTCTGCCTTTCATGAGCTCTGATGAGTATTCTTCCTCTGAAGAGGATGAGTATGTCACTGAAGAGCAAGTTGCTAAATACCTTGGAGCAATCATGAAGCTAAATGACAAGTTATTTGGAAATGAGACTTGGGAGAATGAACCTCCTTTGCTCACCAAAGAACTGGATGACTTGTCTAGGCAGAAATTACCTCAAAAGAGACAAGATCCTGGGAAGTTTTCAATACCTTGTACCATAGGCAACATGACCTTCAAGAAGGCTCTGTGTGACTTAGGGTCAAGTGTAAACCTCATGCCTCTCTCTGTAATGGAGAAGCTAGGGATATTTGAGGTGCAAGCTGCAAGAATCTCATTAGAGATGGCAGACTGGTGGACGAAATTGTGATCCATGTTCTAATTATTTTGAGATGAAGGCTTCTAAGGGGCAGCAGCTGAATTCACAACTCCGTTCAACTAACCAGCAAGTGTACTGGGTCGTCCAAGTAATAACCTTACGTGAGTAAGGGTCGAATCCACAGAGATTGTTGGTATGAAGCAAGCTATGGTCACCTTGCAAATCTCAGTTAGGGAGATTAAAGGGTAATTGTGATTATTGGAATAAATAATAAATAAAAAGGAATAATAAAAGGGATAGAGTACTTATGCCGATTCATTGGTGAGAATTTCAGATAAGTGGATGGAGATGCTGTATGGCTCAAGGACGCCTGCTCTCCTACTGCTTCTACTCAATCCTTCTTACTCCTTTCCATGGCAAGCTGTGTATAGGGGTTCACCATCAGCGGTGGCTACTTTCAATCCTCTCGGGAAAATATCCTATGCGGCTGTCACTCGCACAGCTAATCATCTGGAGGCATCACCCATGGTTGATGGCTACATCCCATCCTCGCAGTGAAAACTAATGCTCACGCACTCTGTCACAGTACGGCTAATCACTGGTTGGTTCCCGCGCCTACTGGAATAGAATCCCTTGATTCTTTTGCGTCTGTCACTAACGCCCAGCACTTGCAAGTTTGAAGCACGTCACAGTCATTCATTACCGGAATCCTACTCGGAATACCACAGACAAGGTTAGACTTTCCGGATTCGCAGGATCCTACTCGGAATACCACAGACAAGGTGAGACTTTCCGGATCCTCATAAATGCCGCCATCTATCTAGCTTATACCACGAAGATTCTGTTGGGGAATCTAAGAGATACACATTCAAGCTTTGTTGCATGTAGAACGGAAGTGGTTGTCAATCACGCGCGTTCATCAGTGAGAATGATAATGAGGGTTATTTACTCATCACATTCATCATGTTCTTGGGTACGAATGAATATCTTGGAATAAGAATAAGAGAGATTTGAATAAAAGAAAGTAGAATTTCATTAACACTTGAGGTACAGCAGAGCTCCACACCCTTAATCTATGGTGTGCAGAAACTCCACCGTTGAAAATACATAAGTGAAAGAGGTTCAGGCATGGCCGAATGGCCAGCCCCCTTTACGTGATCAATAGTCTCCTAGGATGAAGAATAAAACAAAACTGAGACCAAAGATGTCTAATACATTAGTAAATCATCCTATTTATAATAAACTAGCTCCTAGGGTTTACATGAGTAAGTAATTGATGCATAAATCCACTTCCGGGGCCCACTTGGTGTATGCTTGGGCTGAGCTTGATCAATCCACGAGCTGAGGCTTCTCTTGGAGTTGAACTCCGAGTTATGACGTGTTTTGGGCGTTCAACTCCGGATCATGACGTTTTTCTGGCGTTTAACTCCAGACAGCAGCATGTACTTGGCGTTCAACGCCAAGTTACGTCGTCATTCTTCGAATAAAGTATGGACTATTATATATTGATGGAAAGCCCTGGATGTCTACTTTCCAACGCCGTTGAGAGCACGCCAATTGGAGTTCTGTAGCTCCAGAAAATCCATTTCGAGTGCAGGGAGGTCAGATTCCAACAGCATCAGCAGTCCTTTTGTCAGCCTTTTTCAGAGTTTTGCTCAAATCCCTCAATTTCAGCCAGAATTTACCTGAAATCACAGAAAAACACACAAACTCATAGTAAAGTCCAGAAATGTGAATTTAACATAAAAACTAAGGAAAACATCCCTAAAAGTAGCTTGAACTTACTAAAAACTACCTAAAAACAATGCCAAAAAGCGTATAAATTATCCGTTCATCACAACACCAAACTTAAATTGTTGCTTGTCCCCAAGCAACTGAAAATCAATTAGGATAAAAAGAAGAGAATATACTATAAATTTCAAAATATCAATGAATATTAATTATAATTAGATGAGCGGGACTTGTAGCTTTTTGCTTCTGAACAGTTTTGGCATCTCACTTTTTCCTTTGAAGTTTATGAATGATTGGCTTCTCTAGGAACTTAGAATTTCGGATAGTGTTATTGACTTTCCTAGTTAAGCATGTTGATTCTTGAACACAGCTACTTATGAGTCTTGGCCGTGGCCCTAAGCACTTTGTTTTCCAGTATTACCACCAGATACATAAATGCCACAGACACGTAACTGGGTGAACCTTTTCAGATTGTGACTTAGCTTTGCTAAAGTCCCCAGTCAGTGGTGTCCAGAGCTCTTAAGCACACTCTTTTGCTTTGGATCACGACTTTAACCACTCAGTCTCAAGCTTTTCACTTGGACCTTCATGACACAAGCACATGGTTAGGGACAGCTTGATTTAGCCGCTTAGGCCTGGATTTAATTTCCTTAGGCCCTCCTATCCATTGATGCTCAAAGCCTTGGATCCTTTTTACCCTTGCCTTTTGGTTTTAAGGGCTATTGGCTTTTTCTACTGCTCCTTCTTTTTCTATATACTCTTTTTAGCTCCATTTTTTTTTCGAATGCTTCTTCTTTTTCACTGCTTTTTCTTGCTTCAAGAATCAATTTCATGATTTTTCAGATCATCAATAACATTTCTCTTTGTTCATCATTCTTTCAAAAGCCAACAATTTTAACACTCATAAACAACAATATCAAAAGACATATGCACTGTTCAAGCATTCATTCAGAAAACAAAAAGTATTGTCACCACATCAATATAATTAAACTAAATTCAATAGCTATTTTCGAAATTTGTGTACTTCTTGTTCTTTTGAATTAAAACATTTTTCATTTAAGAGAGGTGAAGGATTTAATGGAATTTATTCATAGCTTAAAGGCATGGTTACATACTAATGATCATGAAATAAAGACACAAAACATAGATAAACATAATAATTAAAACCCGAAAACAGAAAGAAATAAAGAACAAGGAATGAATCCACCTTTAGTGGCGTCTTCTTCTTGAAGGACCAATGATGTTCTTAAGCTCTTCTATGTCCCTTCCTTGCCTTTGTTGCTCCTCCCTCATTGCTCTTTGATCTTCTCTTATTTCTTGGAGAATGATGGAGTGTTCATGATGTTCCACCCTTAGTTGTTCAACATTATGGTTCAAATCTTCTAAGGAGGTGTTGAGTCGCTCCCAATAATTGTTGGGAGGAAAGTGCATTCCTTGAGGCATTTGTTGATGATGAACTTCCTCATGTTCTTCTTGAGGGCCGTGAGGAACTTCTCTTGTTTGCTCCATCCTTTTCTTGGTGATGGGCTTGTCTTCTTCAATGGAGACATCTCCATCTATGATGACTCCAGCTGAGTAACATAGATGGCATATAAGGTGGGGGAAGGCTAGCCGTGCCATGTGTGAAGGCTTGTCAGCTATTTTGTAGAGTTCATTGGAGATGACTTCATGAACTTCTACTTCCTCTCCAATCATGATGCTATGAATCATGATGGCCCGATCCACAGTAACTTCAGATCGGTTGCTTGTAGGGATGATGGATCTTTGGATGAACTCCAACCATCCTCTAGCTACAGGCTTGAGGTCCAGTCTTCTTAGTTGGACTGGCTTGCCTTTGGAGTCTATTCTCCATTGGGCGCCTTCCACACAAATGTCCATTAGGACTTGGTCCAACCTTTGATTAAAGTTGACCCTTCTTGTGTAGGGGCGTTCATCACCTTGCATCATGGGTAAGTGAAACGCCAACCTCACATTTTCCGGACTAAAATCTAAGTATTTCCCCCGAACCATTGTGAGATAGTTCTTTGGATTCGGGTTCATACTTTGATCATGGTTCCTAGTGATCCATGTATTAGCATAGAACTCTTGAACCATCAATATTCCAACTTGTTGCATGGGGTTGGTTATGACTTCCCAACCTCTTCTTTGGATTTCATGTCGGATTTCCGGATACTCACTCTTCTTGAGCTTGAAAGGGACCTCGGGGATCACCTTCTTCTTTGCCACAACATCATAGAAGTGGTCTTGATGGCTCTTGGAGATGAATCTTTCCATCTCCCATGGCTCGGAGGTGGAAGCTTTTGCTTTCCCTTTCCCTTTTCTTGAGGAAACTCCGGCCTTAGGTGCCATTGGTAATGGAAAAACAAAAAAAGCTTATGCTTTTACCACACCAAACTTAAAATTTGCTCGTCCTCGAGCAAGAAAGAAAAGAATAGTAGAAGAAGAATAAGAGAATATGGTAGAGAGGGAGAGAGTGGGTTCGGCTATATGGGAGAAGAAGGGGTTTGTGTTGTGTGAAAATGAAGAAGAATGGGAGGTTATTTATAGGGAGAGGGAGGGTGGGAGTTCGGCCATTTTGGGTGGGAAGGGGTGGGAAATTGAATTTGAATTTTATGAGGGTAGGTGAGGTTTATGGGGAAGGGGAGGTTGATGTGAATGGTGAATGGGGTAATTGGGAAGAGGACTTGAGGTGATTGATGAAGAATATTGGGAATTGTGACATGGGGTATTCAAATCACAAAAACTAGGATTAGGAGATAAGGTGGGAATATGGTAGGTGGGGATCCTGTGGGGTCCACAGATCCTGAGGTGGGGATCCTGTGGGGTCCACAGATCCTGAGGTGAAAACAAATACCATTCCTTCACCATATAGGCATGTAAAATGCCTTCATGCATCATTCTGGCGTTCAAACGCCCATTGATGCACGTTCTGGGCGTTCAACGCCCATGTAATGCATGTTTCTGGCGTTGAACGCCAGTTTCATGCTTGTTCCTGGCGTTCAGCGCCAGTTTGTCCTCTCTGTGCACCATCCTGGCGTTTAACGCCAGGTTGTTGCTTGTTTTGGGCGTTCAGCGCCAGAATGGTGCTCTGTTCTGGCGTTGAACGCCGGCCAGATGCACCTTACTGGCGTTGAACGCCAGTCTGCGCTGCCTCCAGGGTGAAAAATTTTTTCTTCTGATTTTGACTCTGTTTTTAATTTTTTTGATTTTTTTCGTGACTCCTCATGATCATATACCTAATAAAACACAAAAATAACAAAGAAACAAAATAAAATAAAATTAGATAAATAAAATTGGGTTGCCTCCCAACAAGCGCTTCTTTAATGTCAATAGCTTGACAGTGGCTCTCATGGAGCCACATGGTGATCAGGTCAATTTAGTGTGTAGTCCCAACACCAAACTTAGAGTTTGGATATGGGGTTTGAACACCAAACTTAGAGTTTGGTTGTGGCCTCACAACACCAAACTTAGAGTTTGACTGTGTGGGCTCTTCTTGACTCTGAACTGAGAGAAGCTCTTCATGCTTACTCTCTTTTGTCACAGAGGGATGGCCATGTGCCTGAAACACAAGGTAGTCCCCATTCAATTGAAGGACTAACTCACCTCTGTTGACATCTATCACAGCTCCTGCTGTGGCTAGGAAAGGTCTTCCTAGGATGATGCATTCATCATCTTCCTTCCTAGTGTCTAGGATTATGAAATCAGTAGGGATGTAAAGGCCTTCAACCCTTACTAGCACGTCCTCCACTATTCCATAAGCTTGTCTTATGGACTTATCTGCCAATTGTAATGAGAACAGGGCAGGTTGTACCTCAATGATTCCCAGCTTCTCCATTACAGAGAGTGGCATAAGATTTATCCCTGACCCAAGATCACATAGAGCTTTTTCAAAGCTCATGGTGCCAATGGTGCAAGGTATTAAGAACTTGCCAGGATCTTGTTTCTTTTGAGGTAGAGTTCTCTGAATCCAAGTATCTAGTTCACTAATGAGCAAGGGAGGTTCACTTTCCCAAGTCTCATTACCAAATAGCTTGGCATTCAGCTTCATGATAGCTCCTAAGTATTGAGCAACTTGCTCTCCAGTCACATCTTCATTCTCTTCAGAGGATGAATATTCTTCAGAGCTCATGAATGGCAGAAGGAGATTTAAAGGAATCTCTATGGTCTCTAGATGAGCCTCAGATTCCTCAGGATCCTTAATAGGAAACTCCTTCTTGCTTGAGGAACGTCCCAGGAGGTCTTCCTCACTAGGATTTTCGTCCTCCTCCTCCCTTGTGCATTCGGCCATATTGACTATGTCAATGGCCTTGCGTTATCCTTTTGGATTTTCTTCTGTATTGCTTGGGAGAATACTGGGAGGAGTTTCAATAACTTTCTTACTCAGCTGGCCCACTTGTGCCTCCAGATTTCTAATGGAGGATCTTGTTTCATTCATGAAACTGAAAGTGGCCTTTGACAGATCAGAAACTATATTGGCTAAATTAGAATTGTTTTGTTCAGAGTTCTCTGTCTGTTGCTGAGAAGATGATGGATATGGCTTGCTATTGCCCAGCCTATTACGTCCACCATTGTTAAAACCTTGTTGAGGTTTTTGTTGATCCTTCCAGGAGAAATTTGGATGATTTCTCCATGATGAGTTATAGGTGTTTCCATAAGGTTCACCCATGTAATTGACCTCTGCCATGGCAGGGTTCTCAGGATCATAAGCTTCTTCAGAAGCTGCCTCTCTAGTACTGTTGGATGCATGTTGCAATCCATTCAGATTTTGAGAGATCATGTTGACCTGTTGAGTCAACACTTTGTTCTGAGCCAATATGGCATTCAGAGCATCTATTTCAAGAACTCCTTTCTTCTGAGGTACCCCATTGTTCACGGAATTCCTCTCAGAAGTATACATGAACTGGTTGTTTGCAACCATGTCAATGAGTTCTTGAGCCTCTTCAGGCGTTTTCTTTAGGTGAATAGATCCACCTGCAGAATGGTCCAATGACATTTTCGAAAATTCAGAGAGACCATAATAGAATATATCTAATAAGGTCCATTCTGAAAACATGTCAGATGGACATCTTTTGGTCAGCTGCTTGTATCTTTCCCAAGCTTCATAGAGGGATTCACCATCCTTTTGTTTGAAGGTTTGAACATCCACTCTCAGCTTGCTCAGCTTTTGAGGAGGAAAGAATTTATCCAAGAAGGCAGTGACCAGCTTATCCCATGAGTCCAGGCTATCCTTGGGTTGTGAATCCAACCATATTCTAGCTCTGTCTCTTACAGCAAAAGGGAAAAGCATGAGTCTGTAGACTTCAGGATCAACTCCATTCGTCTTTACAGTCTCACAGATCTGCAAGAACTCAGTTAAAAACTGATAAGGATCTTCAGATGGAAGTCCATAAAACTTGCAGTTTTGTTGCATTAAAGCAACTAGTTGAGGCTTAAGCTCAAAGTTATTGGCTCCAATGGCAGGAATGGAGATGCTTCTTCCATCAAACTTGGACGTTGGCTTAGTGAAGTCACCAAGCATTCTCCTTGCATTATTATTATTATTTTCAGCTGCCATCTCTTTCTCTTGTTCGAAAATTTCTAGAAGGTTTCTTCTGGATTGTTGCAATTTAGCTTCTCTTAATTTTCTCTTCAGAGTCCTTTCAGGTTCTGGATCAATTTCAACAAGAGTGCCTTTTTCCCTGTTCCTGCTCATATGAAGGAGAAGAAACAAGAAAAGAAAGAGGAATCCTCTATGTCACAGTATAGAGATTCCTTTATGTTAGTAGAAAAAGAAGGGGGTAGAAGAATGAAGAAGAATTCGGATTTTTAGATGAAGGAAGGTGAAGAGAAGTGTTAGTAATTAATTAATTAAATAGAAGAAGAAAAGAGAGGGAGAATTTCGAAAATAATTTTGAAAAAGGATTAGTAATTTTCGAAAATTAAAGATAAAATATAATTAAAATTAAAATTTAAAACAATTAAAAAGAATTTTTGAAAAAGGAGAGAGTTATTTTCGAAAATAGAAGAGAGAGAGAAGTAGTTAGGTGGTTTTGAAAAAGATAAGAAACAAACAAAAAGTTAGTTAGTTGATTGAAAAGGATTTGAAATCAAAATTTAAAAAGGTAAGAAGATAAGAAGTTAGATAAGATATTTTGAAATCAAATTTTGAAAAATATAAAATTTTTGAAAAAGATCAAATAAAAGATAAAAAGATTTAGTTCAAAAATTTTGAAATTAATTACTTCACTAACAAGAAACTACAAGATAAGATTCTAGAATTTAAAGATTGAACCTTTCTTAACAAGAAAGTAACAAACTTCAAATTTTTGAACCAATCACATTACTTGTTAGTTAATTTTCGAAAATTAGATATAAAAGATAAGAAAAAGATTTTGAAAATATTTTGAAAAAGATTTTTGAAATTTTCGAAAATTATAAAAAAAATGAAAAAGATATGTGTTCCGAGGGTTACCTGAAACGTGGAGCTCGGTCGTCTTGGTGAGACCCGAGGTGAGGGTTCCGTGACCCGAGCTTGTTGCGCTGAGCGGCGGGTGGTTGTACCTGCAATGACACTCCGATGCTTAAGTTAGCATGGGTCCAAGCAGATATGTGTAGAATGTAGAATGTGTGTTATACCTGGGTGCTCCAGTGTATTTATAGTAGTTGGCCGTGATCTTCCCTGGATAAGATATTCTTATCTTATCTTATCTTTGGGAGTCTTATCTCTATCTTTTGTGGAACCGCCTTTCCTAGGCCTTTTTCGGCCTTTAGGTTTTGGGCTTCGTTCCTTTTGATGGGCCTTCTTCTTTATTTGTCCGAGGTCCGACCTCAGGCGTGGGCCTTTGGGACGAGGTCGGACCTTCTGCGAACTTCCCGAGTTTGGAGAGCTCGGTCAGGGTATGAACAGTGCCCCTGTCCGAGTTCGTCCTTTTGAGAGGTCGAGCTCGGGCATAGTCGTTCTTTTCAAAATTTGAAAATGGTCGTTTCAGCATTTATTGCTTTTTACCGTTTCTCCTCGATTTCCGTTCGGGCTCTGTGAAGGTATTATTTATTTGCTCCTTTCCTCATTTTCTTTGTTTATTCTGTTCCCTTTCCCTTTTTCTGGGTTTTTCGCCGCCTCTCTTTCAAGTATCTTCCTTCTTTCTCTCTGTTCTTCTTCTCCGATTCTTTCTGTGCGTTGTTTTTCGGGGTTTCCTCTGCGCCGCTGTTTTCGTTCTTCTTGCATCGGAGCTCGTCGTCTTCTTCCTTTCTCCCAGGTTTGTTTTCTTGTCTTTACTTTTGCTGTGCACATATGCTGGGGTTGCCCCGGAAAGAGGCGCCGCCATTGCTTTGGTTGTTTGTATGTGGGGGGGCTCTTTTCTCTTGGTACTTTGTTTCCGGGTTGACTGCATTTTTCTTCTAAAAGAACTTTTGTTTTCTTGCTTCTGCTGAATGGGTTTTTTGCTGTCTGCCTATTTATGTGATTTTTGGCTTGCTGTTGTATTCTTCTTTGTAGGCAAGATTTTTTATGTCTCGAAAGGTGTTTCAAGCAATGTCGACCAAGATTCCGAGTGGTCTTGGTTGGGTAGATCCTGTTCCTCTAAGGGTCCCTTCTGTTGTAGATTCTGAGTATCTAGTTAGGTTCCGTAGGGAGTGTAGTATTGTGAGAACAGGGAGTCTGAACGGGATTATGAGCTAGTAGCCCCAGAGTCCGAGGAGAGAGTGTGCTTCCCGCCTTTAGAAAGTTCCGAGAAGCTATTCTTTTATGCTTACGATTGTTTTTTCTCTAAGCTGGGTGTACGACTTCCTTTTACCGACTTGGAGTCCGAGGTCCTTTGGTCTTGTAACCTTGCCCCTACGCAACTCCATCCAAATTCTTGGGCGTTTTTAAAGCTGTTTCAACTTTTGTGTCAGTTTTTGGGCGTCTCCCCTTCTGTTTCTCTTTTTTCCTATCTGTTCGCGTTGACGAAGCCGGGGTCGGTGCTGGGAAGGTGTCTTGGGTCTCTTTTAGGGCTAACCAGGGGAAGAAGTTTTGTACCTTGTATGATGAGTCGTTTCATGATTTCAAGAACTACTATTTCAAGGTCCGGGCTGCTGAAGATGTCCGACCTTTCTTTCTAGATGAGAGTGGGGAGCCTTCTTTTCCTCTTTGTTGGCAGGAGAATGTAGTGTCGGTTAAGTATACTTTTGAGAGTCTAGATGAGGTAGAGCAGGCTTTTGCGGGTGTGTTGAGCAGTTTATGGGGTCGGGCACCTCACTTGGACACGAAGAAAATGTTGGGAGATCCAAGCCTTCTCCGTTCCGAGTTAGGTAGTTCCCGACCTCTCCGAGCTTCATCCTTTTAGTATTTTGCCTGTTTTGGTGGAATTCCTGTTTGTGATAATCCCTTTCTTTTTGTTTCTGCAGAGATGTCTTCTCAGGCGGATTCCATGAAGTTTCTTCGTCGGTCGAAGAAGTCTGCGGCTGCTCGGAATATCGAGGCTGAGGTTTCTGCCCGATCTTCTCCGCAGAAGACTACCGTGGGTGTTCAGACTCGGTCGAAGACCATTCCGACTCCTCAGTTCCGAGCTATAACTCAAGATCCTCCGACCTCCGGATCCGGTCACCTTTCCCCGTCGTCGACCTCGGGTCCTCCCCCCAAGAAACAGAAGACCTCTCAAGAGCTTGCTGGTTTCAATGATAAGGATTTTGACGCTCTTGGTTGGATTGAGCAGCACATTCTCCCCCAGACCTTTATTTCTACTGATGATGCGTCTATGGAGCATCACTTTCAGTATATGGCGCGGAGCTGTGTTCGGATGGCTAGTCTTCATGCCGCTATTGCTCGGGAGTTCAAGAAAGCTCCCCTTGGGGCGACCAGCTCCCGACTTGAGAAGGCACGGTCTGAGCTTGATAAGATTAGTCAACTAAAGGCTGCCAGGATTACTGAGCTGGAGGCCTCTTTGGAGGAGAGAAAACTAGGGCCACCGCGGCTGTGGCGGCGGCGAAGACATCTGAGGAGATGGCGAGGGTGGCGACGGAGAACTATACTAAGCTGTATGCCGAGCTTGTGGAGACGAAGGAGAAGTTGCAGTATGCTCGGGATGATTTTTACGAGCTGGAAGATAATGTGGCCAAGGGTATGGATGCTATGTTTGTGAATTTGAGGGATCAGGTCCGGGTTCTTGCTCCCGACCTGGATCTGAGCTTATTCAGTACGGAAAACATTGTTGTGGAGGGAAAGATTGTTCCTGCTCCTGCCGAGGATGAGGTTCCGGTGTCCGACCACAAGGCTCCGGTGTCCGACCCCGAGGTTCCGGTTGTGAACCCGACTTCACCTTTGGCTGAGGATAGATCTGGTGTGGAGGTTTCAAACCGGGATGACGTTGCCGTCGATGCAGTCCCGATATCTATGTTTCAGCCTGCTGTCGATGTGGAGTCCGGAAAGGGCCTCGATCCTCTGTAGTCTTGTACTTCTTGGTGTTTTGCCCGATCTGTGGGCTCTTTTGTTTTTGGATGGTTTCTGTTGAACACTTTGGACACCTTTTGTTTTATTTAGCTACTTGTAGTAACTTTATTATGCGGTGTTTTTTGTTCGCGCTCGACTTTTTGTTTCCGCTTTTGTGCTTTTTAGTCGTTTTCGGATAACAACTTTTTAGCTAGCGTTTTGACTTCTTGTTTTCGCTTTTGTGCTTTTTAGTTGTTTTCGATTAACAACTTTTTAGCTAGCGTTTTGACTTCTTACTTTCGCTTTTGTGCTTTTTAGTTGTTTTCGATTAACAACTTTTTAGCTAGCGTTTTGACTTTATGTCTCCGCTTTCGTGCTTTTTAGTTGTTTTTTCGGATAACAACTTTTTAGCTAGCGTTTTGACTTTATGTCTCCGCTTTCGTGCTTTTTAGTTGTTTTTCGGATAACAACTTTTTAGCTAGCGTTTTGAGACTTCTTTCGATTTCGTTCTTTTCGCTTGTACTTTTTAGTTGCTTTTTGTAAAGCAACTTTTTAGTAAGCGTTTTTCGAAATCCTGGTTCTTGCCGTTTTAAGGCTTCTTTCTCGGGCCGAGCTTTTTCTCGGACGTCGGGTGCTCGAGTACCTCCTTTTTGTTAGGTCCGACTTTGTCGTTGGTCGGTTCTTTTGAGTTATTTCTGTAATCTCTTTTTATTTGGCTTTTTGAGCCATTTTTAGAGTTACTTTATAACTTTTCCCTTTGTTGGGTCCGACTTCGTCGTTTGGTCGGCCTTTTTAAGTTATTTTTGTAACCTCTTTTTTATTTGGCTTTTCGAGCCATTTCAGAGTTACTTTATAACTTCTCACATTAATTTGAACCTCGTCGCTTTATCTTTGCCGACCTTGTATGGTCTCTTGGCAAATGATTTTTTGCGTTTTGCCGAGCATAAATTAATGCGCCTTGGTGGGGTACTTTCTAGGATCTGCTTCATCATGAGGAAGAGAAAACAGAGAAATTTGATTAGTATTAAAAAGAAAGAATATTTACAAAGTGTTTACCCTTTAGGTCGGGTATCCTACTTAACCGGGTGCCTCATTAAAAAACCCTTGTAGGGAAAAAGAGTACACCTCGGGTTAAGTTTTTCTAGCTGTAGTACCGTCTTAGATTACAGGCGTGCCAGGTCCTGGACAGCTCATTGCCTTCTAGGTCGGATATTTTGTAGTAGCCTGTCCCTAAGACTTCTGTTACCTTGTAGGGCCCTTTCCAATTTGCGGCTAGCTTTTCTTCTCCCGACTTTTGTGTTCCGATGTCATTTCGGATTAGAATCAGGTCGTGAATGGAGAAGCTTCGCTTTATTACCTTTTGATTGTATCTGAGGGCCATTCGCCGTTTTAAGGCTTCTTCTCGAATCCGAGCTCTTTCTCGAACCTCGGGGAGGAGGTCGAGTTCTTCCCTTTGTGCCTGCGGGTTATCTTTTTCGTTGTAGAAGATGGTTCTAGGTGACCCTTCCTCTATTTCAATAGGAATCATTGCTTCCATTCCATAAGCTAGTCGGAATGGCGATTCTCCCGTTGTAGAGTGTGGGGTTGTCCGATATGCCCATAGCACCTGGGGAGCTCTTCGGCCCATGCCCCTTTGGCCTCTTGGAGTCTTCGTTTTAACCCGGCCAAGATGATTTTATTTGCAGCTTCTGCTTGCCCATTGGCTTGTGGGTGCTCGACTGATGTGAATTGCTGTTTGATTTTTAGTTCGGCCACCAATTTCTGGAAACTTGTGTCCGTGAATTGTGTTCCATTGTCTGTTGTGATGGAGTAGGGGACTCCGAACCTTGTGACAATGTTTTTGTATAGGAATTTGCGGCTTTTCTGAGCCGTAATGGCGGCTAAGGGTTCAGCTTCGATCCACTTCGTGAAGTAGTCGACCCCTACTATGAGGTATTTGACTTGCCCCGGTCCTTGTGGGAACGGGCCGAGTAGGTCGAGTCCCCATTTTGCGAAGGGCCATGGTGCAGTGATGCTGATAAGGTCTTCGGGTGGTGCCTTGTGAAAATTGGCGTGTTTTTGGCAGGGGGGCATATTTTCACAAACTCTGTTGCATCTCTTTGCAAGGTCGGCCAGTAGAACCCGGCTCTGACTACTTTTTTGGATAGTGCCCGAGCTCCGAGATGGTTCCCGCACATGCCTTCGTGGACTTCTTCGAGGACGCTCTTCGTTTTTGAGGTCGGGACGCACCTAAGGAGGGGGTTTGCGAATCCTCTTCTGTATAATACGTCGTGAATTAGTGTATAATTCTGGGCGTCTTTCGTGAGTCTTTTAGCTTCCTTTCTTTCGGCGGGGAGAGTTCCTGACTTCAGGTAGCTGAGTATGGGGGTCATCCATCCTTGCTGTTGGTCGGATATATTTAGCGTTTCTTCCCCTCTTAGCACGGAGGGAGATCGTAAGGTTTCCTGGAGGAGACTTTTGTTGTTGCCTCCGGGCTTGGTGCTGGCAAGCTTTGAGAGGGCGTCTGCCCGGGCATTTTGTTCCCGAGGTATGTGCTGGATTTGTATTTCCGGGAAGTGTCGTAATTGTGCCTGTGTTTGGTCCAGGTATTTTTTCATAGTAGGGTCTTTGGCCTGGTAACTTCCATTTACTTGTGATGTGACGACCTGGGAGTCGCTGAAGATCGTGATTCTCTGGGCTCCGACCTCTTCGGCTAGCTTTAGTCCTGCTAGTAGGGCCTCGTATTCGGCTTGGTTGTTTGAGGCCTGGAACTCGAATTTTAAGGATAGCTCTATTCGTGTTCCTTGGTCGCTTTCGAGTATAACACCGGCTCCGCTTCCTGTTTTGTTTGAGGACCCGTCGACATACAGATTCCACGAGAGTGGGGTTCCCGGGTCTCAGTATATTCTGCGATGAAGTCGGCTAGATATTGAGATTTTATGGCAGTCCGGGCTTCATAGTGGAGGTCGAACTCGGACAGTTCCACCGCCCATTGTAGGATTCGTCCTGCCATGTCTGTTTTTTGTAGGATGTGTCTCATGGGTTGGTTCGTCCGGACTTTGATAGTGTGGGCTTGAAAGTAGGGACGGAGCCTCCGAGCCGTGAATACTAGGGCGTAGGCGAATTTCTCTATTTTCTGATAGTTTAATTCGGCCCCTTGTAGTGCCTTGCTTACGATGTATATGGGGTGTTGTCCTTGGTCATTTTCTCGTATTAGTGCTGAAGCAACTGCCCGATGTCCGACCGAGAGGTATAATACGAGCTCTTCCCCTTTTAAAGGTCGGGTTAGGATTGGTGGCTGCCCGAGGAATTCCTTGAATTCTTGGAAGGCTTTTTCGCACTCCGGGGTCCATGAGAAGGGTTTCCCTTTCTTTAGGAGTGAGTAGAGAGGTAGTGATTTTATCGCTGATCCTGCCAAGAATCTTGATAGGGCGTCTAGCCTTCCATTTAGTTGTTGTACTTCTTTGACACACGTCGGGCTCTTCATTTTGAGTATCGCTTGGCATTTGTTCGGGTTTGCTTCGATGCCTCTTTGAGTCAGCATGAAGCCTAAGAACTTTCCGGCTTCTGCGGCGAAGGTGCACTTGGTCGGGTTAAGTCTCATGTTGTGTTTCCTGAGGGTGCCGAAGACACTTGTGAGGTCGGGAACCAAGTTTCTGTCTTCTTGTGTCTTTACCAGCATATCGTCGACGTACACTTCTAGCTGTAGCCCGATGTGCTCTGAGAATACTTTGTTCATTAGCCTCTGGTAGGTTGCCCCGGCGTTCTTCAGCCCGAAGGGCATTACTACGTAGCAGTAGTTTGCCCTTGGGGTTATGAACGAGGTCTTTTCCTGGTCGGGTCCGTACATCGGGATTTGATTGTATCCCGAGTATGCATCCATGAAGGAGAGATATCTGTAGCCTGAGGCTGCGTCGACTAAGGCGTCGATGTTTGGTAGTGGATATGGGTCTTTGGGGCAGGCTTTGTTGAGATCCGTGTAATCGACGCACATCCTCCATTTTCCGTTGGGCTTTTTTACCAGGACCACGTTTGCGAGCCATAGGGGATATTTCACTTCCCTAATGAATCCTGCATCTAGCAGTGCTTGTACCTGTTCTTCTATTGCCTGCATGCGCTCGGGTCCGAGCTTCCGGCGTCTCTGTTAGACGGGTCTGGATCCCGGGTATACTTGATAGCTTATGGCACATCAGGTCGGGACTTATGCCTGGCATATCGGAGGCCTTCCAGGCGAAGAGGTCGGAATTCTCCCTTAAGAGGGTTATGAGTTCCTCCTTTAGGCCTGCTTCGAGGTTTGCTCCAATGTTTGTTACTTTTTCAGGTGTGTTCCCGATTTGGATCCTTTCGGTTTCTCCCTCTGGTTGTGGCCGAAGATCTTCTCGGGTTTGAACTCGCCCGAGTTCTATTGTGTTGACTTCTTTCCCTTTTAGGCTTAGGCTTTCGTTGTAGCATCGCCGTGCTAGCTTTTGGTCGCCCTTTAGGGTAGCGATCCCTTTTGTGGTAGGGAACTTCATACAGAGGTGTGGGGTCGAGACTATAGCTGCCAGTCTGTTTAAGGTTGGTCGCCCAATGAGGGCATTGTATGCTGAAGTGACGTCGACTACAATGTAGTCGATGCTTAATGTTTTAGATTGCTCCCCTCTTCCAAAGGTAGTGTGTAGCGAGATGTATCCTAAGGGATGGATCGGGGTGTCCCCTAGCCCAAATAGGTCGGTGGGATAGGCTTTTAGCTCTTTTTCCTCAAGTCCGAGCTTGTCGAAGGCCGCTTTGAACAGGATATCTGCTGAGCTTCCCTGGTCAATCAGGGTTCGATGTAAGTTGGCGTTTGCTAGAATAACGGTGATCACCATTGGATCGTCGTGCCCGGGTATTATCCCTTGAGCATCCTCTCGGGTAAATGAGATAGTGGGTAACTCGGGCAGGGGACTGTCTTCTCGGACATGATAGATTTCTTTGAGGTGTCTTTTTCGCGAGGATCTGGATGCTCCTCCGCCTGCGAAACCTCCATTTATCATGTGAACATGTCTTTCAGGGGTTCGCGGGACTTGTTCGGCCCGACCTTCATTGTCTCCTCGTCTTCTCTTCCTGGTCTCTTCTCCTTTCTCTGCTATGTATCTGTCGAGCTTTCCTTCTCTGGCTAGCTTTTCTATAACATTCTTCAGGTCGTGGCAGTCATTAGTAGAATGACCGTAGAGCTTGTGGTATTCACAGTATTCGGACCGATCTCTCCCCGCTCTCTTGTGTTTTAAAGGTCGGGGCGGTGGGATTTTTCGGTGTGGCATACCTCTCTGTAGACGTCTACCAGGGAAACTCGGAGGGGAGTGTAGCTATGGTACTTCCGTGGTTTGTCCGAGTTGGACTCTTCTTTCTTTTTCTGTTCTCGATCTCGGTCTCGGAGTGGGTAGGTTGATTCCTTCCTAGAAGAGTCTCTTAGCTGGGAGGTTTCCTCCATGTTGATATATTTTTCTGCCCGCTCTTGCACCTCGTATAAGGAGGTCGGGTATCGTTTGGAGAGGGATTGGCTAAACGGTCCTTCCTTTAGGCCGTTTGCCAATCCCATGATAGCTGCTTCAGTGGGCAAGTGTTGTATGTCCAGGCAGGCTTTGTTGAATCGCTCCATGTATTCTCGGAGAGTTTCTTGGTTACCTTGTTTGATCCCGAGTAGACTGGGGGCATGTTTTGCCTTGTCCTTTTGAATGGAGAACCTTGTTAGGAATTTCTTAGTTAGGTCTTCAAAGCTGGTGATTGATCTCGGTGGCAGGTTGTCGAACCACCTCATGGCTGACTTGGTGAGAGTGGTGGGGAAGGCTTTGCACCGAATCGCGTCGGAGGCGTCGACTAGGTACATTCTGCTTCTGAAGTTGCTGAGGTGGTGACTTGGATCGGTGGTGCCGTCGTAGAGATCCATATCGGGTGGTTTGAAGTTTTGCGGTACCTTCTCCTTCATGATCTCTTTTGTGAAGGGATCATGATTGCCTTCGGGGGTGGTGTCGCGTTCTGTTCGATCTTTCAGGTTGGCCTCTATTTTCCGTAGTTTTTCTTCTAATTCTCTGCGCTTGCGAGCCTCCCTTCTCAGATCTTGTTCGGTTTCTTTTTGCTTCTTTATGTCCTCTTCGAGTTGTTTCAGTCGGTTTTGTTGTGCCCGGACTGCTTCTAGAATTTCCGAGCTCTTCTCTCTTTCGGGATTTTGTGGATCTTTGTTTGGGAGTGATGTACTTGGGCGATTCTGTTTGTTTCCTCCTGGAGTGCGTGGTGATAGAGGGCTGTCCGGTCGTTCTCCGGTGTCAATTTCCTCCTCTTGTTCCGAAGCAGCGTGGTTATTGTTGAGAGGATCGTCCGCCATGGTAAAGGGATGACTTCCAGGGTCCCCGGCAACGGCGCCAATGTTCCGAGGGTTACCTGAAACGTGGAGCTCGGTCGTCTTGGTGAGACCCGAGGTGAGGGTTCCGTGACCCGAGCTTGTTGCACTGAGCGGCGGGTGGTTGTACCTGCAATGACACTCCGATGCTTAAGTTAGCATGGGTCCAAGCAGATATGTGTAGAATGTAGAATGTGTGTTATACCTAGGTGCTCCAGTGTATTTATAGTAGTTGGCCGTGATCTTCCCTGGATAAGATATTCTTATCTTATCTTATCTTTGGGAGTCTTATCTCTATCTTTTGTGGAACCGCCTTTCCTAGGCCTTTTTCGGCCTTTAGGTTTTGGGCTTCGTTCCTTTTGATGGGCCTTCTTCTTTATTTGTCCGAGGTCCGACCTCAGGCGTGGGCCTTTGGGACGAGGTCGGACCTTCTGCGAACTTCCCGAGTTTGGAGAGCTCGGTCAGGGTATGAACAATATGATTTTTGAAAAAGATTTTGAAAAGATAAGATTTTTAAAATTGAAATTTTGACTTGACTTGTAAGAAACAACTAATTTTAAAAATTTTTGACCAAGTCAACCCAAAATTTCGAAAATTTGGAGGGAAATAAGGAAAAGATATTTTTTTATTTTTGAATTTTTAATTATGAGAGAGAAAAACAACAAAACTACTCAATGCATGAAATTTTTAGATCAAAACAATGAATGCATGCAAGAATGCTATGAATGTCAAGATGAACACCAAGAACACTTTGAAGATCATGATGAACATCAAGAACATAATTTTGAAAAATTTTTGATGCAAAGAAAACATGCAAGACACCAAACTTAGAAATCTTTAATGCATGAAAAATATGAATGCAAAGATGCACATGAAGAACAAGAAAAGACACAAAACAAGAAATCATCAAGATCAAACAAGAAGACTTGTCAAGAACAACTTGAAGATCATGGAGAACACTATGAATGCATGAGATTTTCGAAAAATGCAAGAAAAATTTTAAAAGCATGCAATTGACACCAAACTTAAAAATTGACTCAATACTCAAACAAGAAACATAAAATATTTTTGATTTTTATGATTTTCTAATTTTTTTTGGATTTTTATTAATTTTTTTCGAAAATAGAGTTTGGAAAAAAAACGAAAAATAATAGAAAAATTTTGAAAAAGATTTTTGGAAAGAAAATTACCTAATCTGAGCAACAAGATGAACCGTCAGTTGTCCATACTCGAACAATCCCCGGCAACGGCGCCAAAAACTTGGTGGACGAAATTGTGATCCATGTTCTAATTATTTTGAGATGAAGGCTTCTAAGGGGCAGCAGCTGAATTCACAACTCCGTTCAACTAACCAGCAAGTGTACTGGGTCGTCCAAGTAATAACCTTACGTGAGTAAGGGTCGAATCCACAGAGATTGTTGGTATGAAGCAAGCTATGGTCACCTTGCAAATCTCAGTTAGGGAGATTAAAGGGTAATTGTGATTATTGGAATAAATAATAAATAAAAAGGAATAATAAAAGGGATAGAGTACTTATGCCGATTCATTGGTGAGAATTTCAGATAAGTGGTTGGAGATGCTGTATGGCTCAAGGACGCCTGCTCTCCAACTGCTTCTACTCAATCCTTCTTACTCCTTTCCATGGCAAGCTGTGTATAGGGGTTCACCATCAGCGGTGGCTACTTTCAATCCTCTCGGGAAAATATCCTATGCGGCTGTCACTCGCACAGCTAATCATCTGGAGGCATCACCCATGGTTGATGGCTACATCCCATCCTCGCAGTGAAAACTAATGCTCACGCACTCTGTCACAGTACGGCTAATCACTGGTTGGTTCCCGCGCCTACTGGAATAGAATCCCTTGATTCTTTTGCGTCTGTCACTAACGCCCAGCACTTGCAAGTTTGAAGCACGTCACAGTCATTCATTACCGGAATCCTACTCGGAATACCACAGACAAGGTTAGACTTTCCGGATTCCCAGGATCCTACTCGGAATACCACAGACAAGGTGAGACTTTCTGGATCCTCATAAATGCCGCCATCTATCTAGCTTATACCACGAAGATTCTGTTGGGGAATCTAAGAGATACACATTCAAGCTTTGTTGCATGTAGAACGGAAGTGGTTGTCAATCACGCGCGTTCATCAGTGAGAATGATAATGAGGGTTATTTACTCATCACATTCATCATGTTCTTGGGTACGAATGAATATCTTGGAATAAGAATAAGAGAGATTTGAATAAAAGAAAGTAGAATTTCATTAACACTTGAGGTACAGCAGAGCTCCACACCCTTAATCTATGGTGTGCAGAAACTCCACCGTTGAAAATACATAAGTGAAAGAGGTTCAGGCATGGCCGAATGGCCAGCCCCCTTTACATGATCAATATTCTCCTAGGATGAAGAATAAAACAAAATTGAGACCAAAGATGTCTAATACATTAGTAAATCATCCTATTTATAATAAACTAGCTCCTAGGGTTTACATGAGTAAGTAATTGATGCATAAATCCACTTCCGGGGCCCACTTGGTGTATGCTTGGGCTGAGCTTGATCAACCCACGAGCTGAGGCTTCTCTTGGAGTTGAACTCCGAGTTATGACGTGTTTTGGGCGTTCAACTCCGGATCATGACGTTTTTCTGGCGTTTAACTCCAGACAGCAGCATGTACTTGGCGTTCAACGCCAAGTTACGTCGTCATTCTTCGAATAAAGTATGGACTATTATATATTGCTGGAAAGCCCTAGATGTCTACTTTCCAACGCCGTTGAGAGCGCGCCAATTGGAGTTATGTAGCTCCAAAAAATCCATTTCGAGTGCAGGGAGGTCAGATTCCAACAGCATCAGCAGTCCTTTTGTCAGCCTTTTTCAGAGTTTTGCTCAAATCCCTCAATTTCAGCCAGAATTTACCTGAAATCACAGAAAAACACACAAACTCATAGTAAAGTCCAGAAATATGAATTTAACATAAAAACTAAGGAAAACATCCCTAAAAGTAGCTTGAACTTACTAAAAACTACCTAAAAACAATGCCAAAAAGCGTATAAATTATCCGCTCATCACAGACAACTCAAGAAAACAAGCTCATGGACTTGTAGAGGATGTTTTGGTGAAGATTGAAAACCATTACAACCCTGCGGATTTCATAATCCTAGAGACTGGGAAGTGCATGGATGAAACCATCATCCTTGGCAGACCCTTCCTGGCCACAGCAAAGGCTGTGATTGATGTTGATAGAGGAGAGTTGATCATTCAAGTGAATGAAGAATCCTTGGTGTTTAAGGCTCAAGGATATCCCTCTGTCATCATGGAGAGGAAGCATGAAGAGCTTCTCTCAAATCAGAGTCAAATAGAGCCCCCACAGTCAAACTCTAAGTTTGGTGTTGGGAGGCCACAACCAAACTCTAAGTTTGGTGTTGAACTCCCACATTCAAACTCTAAGTTTGGTGTTGGGAGGTTCCAACATTGCTCTGAGAAAATGTGAGGCTCCATGAGAGCCATCTGTCAAGCTACTGACATTAAAGAAGCGCTTGTTGGGAGGCAACCCAATGTTATATTTTATCTATTTTCTTTTGTTATTTTATGTTTTTTGTAGGTTGATGATCATGAGAAGTCACAAAATCAATTGAAAAAGCAAAAACAGAATGAAAAACAGGAAGAAAAACAGCACACCCAGGAGGAAGAACTTACTGGCGTTTAAACGCCAGTAAGGCTAGCAGGTGGGCATTTAACGCCCAGTCTGGCACCATTCTGGGCGTTTAACGCCAGAAAGGGACACCAGACTGGCGTTAAACGCCAGAAAAGGGCAAGAACCTGGCGTTAAACGCCGGGAATGGGCACCAGCCCGGCGTTTAACACCAGAAATGGCTCAAAACGTGATTTTGAATGCCATTTGGTGCAGGGATGACTTTTCCTTGACACCACAGGATCTGTGGACCCCACAGGACCCCCACCAACCCCACCACCACCCTCTCTCTTCTTCACCCATTCACCAATCACCTCAATACCTCTTCCCTAAAAAAACCCCTCACCTATCAAATCCCATCTTTCTCTTCACCACTAACATCCATCCTTCATAAAACCCCACCAACCTCACCCTTCAAATTCAAACCACTTTCCCTCCCAAACCCACCCATAATGGCCGAACCCCATCTCCCCCCTCTCCTATATAAACCCTTCTTCACCCCTTCATTTTCACACAACCTAAAACACCACTTCTCCCCCTCTTTGGCCGAATACATAAGCCACTCCCTTCTTCCTCATTTCTTCTTCTTCTACTCTCTTCTTTCTTCTTTTGCTCGAGGACGAGCAAATCTTTTAAGTTTGGTGTGGTAAAAGCATTGCTTTTTCGTTTTTCCATAACCATTTATGGCATCCAAGGCTGGAGAAACCTCTAGAAAGAGGAAAGGGAAGGCAAAAGCTTCCACCTCCGAGTCATGGGAGATGGATAGATTCATCTCAAGGGTGCATCAAGACCACTTCTATGAAGTTGTGGCCTTGAAGAAGGTGATCCCCGAGGTCCCCTTTTCACTCAAAAAGGGTGAATATCCAGAGATCCGGCATGAGATCCGAAAAAGAGGTTGGGAAGTGCTTACCAACCCCATTCAACAAGTCGGAATCTTGATGGTTCAAGAGTTCTATGCCAATGCATGGATCACCAAGAACCATGATCAAAGTGTGAACCCGGATCCAAAGAATTATCTTACAATGGTTCGAGGGAAATACTTGGATTTTAGTCCGGAAAGTGTAAGGTTGGCATTCAATTTGCCCATGATGCAAGGAGATGAACATCCTTACACTAGAAGGGTCAACTTTGATCAAAGGTTGGACCAGGTCCTCATAGATATCTGTGAAGAGGACGCCCAATGGAAGAGAAATTCAAGAGGGAAGCCGGTTCAACTGAGAAGGCATGACCTCAAGCCCATCACTAAGAAAAGGATGGAGCAAACAAGAGACCCCTCTCATCATAAGAGAGGAGCAACAAAGACAAGGAAGAGACATTGAGGAGCTCAAGCACTCCATAGGATCTTCAAGAGGAAGAACAAGCCGCCATCACTAAGGTGGACCCGTTCTTTAATTTCCTTGCTCTTTTGTTTTTCGAATTTCTATGCTTATGTTTATCTATGTTTATGTCTTATGATCATTAGTGTCTTAGTGTCTATGCCTTAAAGTTATGAATGTCCTATGAATCCATCACCTTTCTTAAATGAAAACTGTTTTTAATCACAAAAGAACAAGAAGTACAGGATCTCAAATTCATCTTTAAAACTAGCTTAATTAGTTTGATGTGGTGACAATACTTTTTGTTTTCTGAATGTATGCTTGAACAGTGCATATGTCTTTTGAATTTGTTGTTCATGAATGTTAAAATTGTTGGCTCTTGAAAGAATGATGAAAAAGGAGACATGTTACTGAGGATCTGAAAAATCATAAAAATGATTCTTGAAGCAAGAAAAAGCAGTGAATACAAAAAAAAAGAGAGAAAAAGAAGGAGAAAAACGAAAAAAAAAAAGAAAGAAATAAAGTTGTGATCCAAGGCAAAAAGAGTGTGCTTAAGAACCCTGGACACCTCTAATTGGGGACTTTAGCAAAGCTGAGTCACAATCTGAAAAGGTTCACCCAATTATGTGTCTGTGGCATGTATGTATCCGGTGGTAATACTGGAAGACAGAGTGCTTTGGGCCACGGCCAAGACTCATAAAGTAGCTGTGTTCAAGAATCATCATACTTAACTAGGAGAATCAATAACACTATCTGGATTCTAAGTTCCTAAAGAAGCCAATCGTTCTGAACCTCAAAGGATAAAGTGAGATGCCAAAACTGTTCGGAGGCAAAAAGCTACTAGTCCCGCTCATCTAATTTGGAGCTAAGTTTCATTGATAATTTGGAGTCTATAGTATATTCTCTTCTTTTTATCTTATTTGATTTTTAGTTGCTTGGGGACAAGCAACAATTTAAGTTTGGTGTTGTGATGAGCGGATAATTTATACCCTTTTTGGCATTGTTTTTAGTATGTTTTTAATAGTTTTAGTTAAGTTCTTAGTATATTTTTATTAGTTTTTAGTTAAAATTCACTTTTCTGGACTTTACTATGAGTTTGTGTGTTTTACTGTGATTTCAGGTATTTTCTAGCTGAAATTGAGGGATCTGAGCAAAAATCTGATCCAGAGACTCAAAAGAACTGCAGATGCTGTTGGATTCTGACCTCCCTGCACTCGAAGTGGATTTTCTGGAGCTACAGAAGCCCAATTGGCGCGCTCTCAACGTCGTTGGAAAGTAGACATCCTGGTCTTTTCAGCAATATATGATAGTCCATACTTTGCCCAAGATTTGATGGCCCAAACCAGCGTTCAAAGTCACCCTCAGGAATTCCAGCGTTAAACGCCGGATCTGGCACAAGAATGGGAGTTAAACGCCCAAACTGGCACCAAAGCTGGCGTTTAACTCCAAGGAGAGTCTCTACACGAAAATGCTTCATTGCTCAGCCCAAGCACACACCAAGTGGGCCCGGAAGTGGATTTCTATGACATTTACTCATCTCTGTACACCCTAGGCTACTAGTTTCTTATAAATAGGACCTCTTACTATTGTATTTTCATCTTTTGATCACTTTAGATCTCTAGATCATCTTGGTAGCTATCTTTGAGTTTCATGCTATCTTAGATCATTTGGGGAGGCTGGCCATTCGGCCATGCCTAGACCTTGTTCTTATGTATTTTCAACGGTGGAGTTTCTACACACCATAGATTAAGGTGTGGAGCTCTGCTGTACCTCGAGTATTAATGCAATTACTATTGTTCTTCTATTCAATTCCGCTTGTTCTTTGTCCAAGATATTCATTTGCACCCAAGAACATGATGAATGTGATGATTATGTGACGCTCATCATCATTCTCACTCATGAACAAAGTGACTGACAACCACTCTTGTTCTACAAGCAACGAGGCTCTAATGTTTATCTCTTGGATTCTTTAACCGGAATCTTCGTGGTATAGGCGAGAACTGATGGCGGCATTCAAGAGAATCCGGAAGGTCTAACCTTGTCTGTGGTATTCTGAGTAGGATTCAATGATTGAATGACTGTGACGTGCTTCAAACTCCTAGCAGGCGGGGCGTTAGTGACAGACGCAAAAGAATCAATGGATTCTATTCTGGCCTGACCGAGAACCGACAGCTGATTAGCCATATGCTGTGACAGAGCATAGGAACATTTTCACTGAGAGGATGGGAGGTAGCCACTGACAACGGTGAAACCCTTGCATAAGCTTGCCATGGAAAGGAGTAAGAAGGATTGGATGAAGACAGTAGGAAAGCAGAGAGACGGAAGGGAAGGCATCTTCATACGCTTATCTGAAGTTCCTACCAATGAATTACATAAGTACCTCTATCTTTATCTTTATGCTTTATTCGTATATCACTATACCCATTTGAGTCTACCTGACTAAGATTTACAAGGTGACCATAGCTTGCTTCATACCGACAATCTCCGTGGGATCGACCCTTACTCGCGTAAGGTTTATTACTTGGACGACCCAGTGCACTTGCTTGTTAGTTGTGCAAAGTTGTGTAGTGATCACAATTTCGCGCACCAGGAAGGCATCTTCATACGCTTATCTGAAGTTCCTACCAATGAATTACATAAGTACCTCTATCTTTATCTTTATGCTTTATTCGTATATCACTATACCCATTTGAGTCTGCCTAACTAAGATTTACAAGGTGACCATAGCTTGCTTCATACCGACAATCTCCGTGGGATCGACCCTTACTCACGTAAGGTATTACTTGGACGACCCAGTGCACTTGCTGGTTAGTTGTGCAAAGTTGTGTAGTGATCACAATTTCGCGCACCAGTCACGAAAAAAATATAAAAATTAAAAACAGAATCAAAAAACAGCAGAAGAAAAATCACACCCTGGAGGAAGCACAGTCTGGCGTTCAATGCCAGAACAGAGCATGAAACTGGCGCTGAACGCCAGAAACAGGCAACATTCTGGCGCTGAACGCCAGGAATGTGCCTAGAAGAAAAGCTGGCGCTGAACGCCAGTAACAAGCATGAAACTGGCGTTCAACGCCAGAAACATGTTACATGTGGGCGTTGAACGCCCAGAATATGCACCACTCGGCGTTTAAACGCCAGAATGGTGTGCAAAGGCATTTTACATGCCTATTTGGTGCAGGGATGGAATTCCTTGACATCTCAGGATCTATGGACCCCACAGGATCACCTCAGGATCTGTGGACCCCACAGGATCCCCACCAACTATATTCCCACCTTACCTCCTAATCCTAGTTTTACTCTTCCCCATGTCACACTTCCCAAAAACCCTTCACCAATCACCTCAATCTCTCTTCCCAATTACCCCCTTCACCACTCACATCCATCCACTCTTCCACATAAACCCCACCTACCTTCAAAATTCAAAAACATTTTCCCACCCAATCCCACCCTATATGGCCGAAACTTCACTCTCCCCTCTCCCTATATATACCCTTCCATTCTACTTCATTTTCACACAACACAACCCCCTCTTCCATACCTTGACCGAACCTACACTTCCCCTTCTCCTCCATATTCTCTTCTTCTTTCTTCTCTTCTTTCTTCTCTTGCTCGAGGGCGAGCAATATTTTAAGTTTGGTGTGGTAAAAGCATAAGCTTTTTGTTTTTTCATTACCATCAATGGCACCTAAGGCCGGAGAATCCTCTAGAAAAGGAAAAGGGAAGACAAAAGCTTCCACCTCCGAGTCATGGGAGATGGAAAGATTCATCTCCAAGAGCCATCAAGACCACTTCTATGATGTTGTGGCAAAGAAGAAGGTAATCCCTGAGGTCCCTTTCAAGCTCAAGAAAAATGAGTATCCAGAGATCCGACATGAAATCCGAAGAAGAGGTTGGGAAGTCCTAACCAACCCCATGCAACAAGTCGGAATCTTAATGGTTCAAGAATTCTATGCCAATGCATGGATCACTAGGAACCATGATCAAAGTATGAACCCGAGTCCAAAGAATTATCTCACAATGGTTCGGGGGAAATACTTAGATTTTAGTCCGGAGAATATGAGGTTGACATTCCACTTGCCCATGATGCAAGGAGATGAACGCCCCTACACTAGAAGGGTCAACTTTAATCAAAGGTTGGACCAAGTCCTAATGGACATATGTGTGGAAGGAGCTCAATGGAAGAGAGACTCCAAAGGCAAGCCAGTCCAACTAAGAAGATTGGACCTCAAGCCTATAGCTAGAGGATGGTTGGAGTTCATTCAACGCTCCATCATTCCCACTAGCAACCGATCTGAAGTTACTGTGGATCGGGCCATCATGATTCATAGCATCATGATTGGAGAGGAAGTAGAAGTTCATAAAGTCATCTCCAATAAATTCTACAAAATAGCCGAAAAGCCCTCCACCATGGCAAGGCTAGCTTTTCCTCACCTTATTTGCCATCTATGTTACTCAGCTGGAGTTATCATAGAAGGAGACATCCTCATTGAAGAGGATAAGCCCATCACCAAGAAAAGGATGGAGCAAGCAAGAGAGACCCTTCACGGTTCTCAAGAAATGCATGAGGAAGCTCATCATCAAGAAATCCCTGAGATGCCTCAAGGGATGCACTTTCCTCCCAATAACTATTGGGAACAACTCAACACCTCCTTAGAAGATTTGAACCACAATGTTGAACAATTAAGGGTGGAACATCATGAGCACTCCATCATTCTCCATGAAATAAGAGAAGATTAAAGAGCAATGAGGGAGGAGCAACAAAGGCAAGGAAGGGACATAGAAGAGCTAAAGAACATTGTTGGTCCTTCAAGAAGAAGACGCCACTAAAGGTGGATTCATTCCTTGTTCTTATTTCTTTCTGCTTTTCGGTTTTTATGCTGTGTTTATCTATATTTTGTGTCTCTACTTCATGATCATTAGCATGTAGTAACCATGTCTTAAAGCTATGAATAAATTCCATTAATCCTTCATCTCTCTTAAAAGAAAAATGTTTTAATTCAAAAGAACAAGAAGTACATGAATTTCGAATTTATCCTTGAATTTAGTTTAATTATATTGATGTGGTGACAATACTTTTGTTTTCTGAATGAATGCTTGAACAGTGCATACGTCTTTTGATCTTGTTGTTTATGAATGTTAAAATTGTTGGCTCTTGAAAGAATGATGAACAAGGAGAAATGTTATTGATGATCTGAAAAATCATGAAATTGATTCTTGAAGCAAGAAAAAGCAGTGAAAAATAAAAAATAAAAAAAAGCAAGCAGAAAAAGCCAATAGCCCTTAAAACCAAAAAGCAAGGGTAAAAAGGATCCAAGGCTTTGAGCATCAATGGATAGGAGGGCCCAAGGAAATAAAATCCAGGCCTAAGTGGCTAAACCAAGCTGTCCCTAACCATGTGCTTGTGTCATGAAGGTCCAAGTGAAAAGCTTGAGACTGAGTGGTTAAAGTCGTGATCCAAAGCAAAAAGAGTGTGCTTAAGAGCTCTGGACACCACTAATTGGGGACTCTAGCAAAGCTGAGTCACAATCTGAAAAGGTTCACCCAGTCATGTGTCTGTGGCATTTATGTATCCGGTGGTAATACTGGAAAACAAAGTGCTTAGGGCCACGGCCAAGACTCATAAGTAGCTGTGTTCAAGAATCAACATGCTTAACTAGGAAAGTCAATAACACTATCCGAAATTCTAAATTCCTAGAGAAGCCAATCATTCTAAACTTCAAAGGAAAAAGTGAGATGCCAAAACTGTTCAGAAGCAAAAAGCTACAAGTCCCGCTCATCTAATTATAATTAATATTCATTGATATCCTGGAATTTATAGTATATTCTCTTCTTTTTATCCTAATTGATTTTCTGTTGCTTGGGGACAAGCAACAATTTAAGTTTGGTGTTGTGATGAGCGGATAATTTATACGCTTTTTGGCATTGTTTTTAGGTAGTTTTTAGTAAGTTCAAGCTACTTTTAGGGATGTTTTCATTAGTTTTTATGTTAAATTCACATTTCTGGACTTTACTATGAGTTTTGTGTTTTTCTGTGATTTCAGGTAATTTCTGGCTGAAATTGAGGGACTTGAGCAAAACTCTGAAAGAAGGCTGACAAAAGGACTGCTGATGCTGTTGGAATCTGACCTCCCTGCACTCAAAATGGATTTTCTGGAGCTACAGAACTCCAAATGGCGTGTTCTCAACGACGTTGGAAAGTAGACATCTAGAGCTTTCCAGCAATATATAATAGTTCATACTTTATTCGGAAATTGATGACGTAACTTGGTGTTGAACGCCAAGTACATGCTGCTGTCTGGAGTTAAACGCCAGAAACACGTCATGATCCGGAGTTGAACGCCCAAAACACGTTATAACTTGGAGTTCAACTCCAAGAGAAGCCTCAGCTCGTGGATAGATCAAGCTCAGCCCAAGCATACACCAAGTGGGCCCCGGAAGTGGATTTATGCATCAATTACTTACTCATGTAAACCCTAGTAGCTAGTCTAGTATAAATAGGATAATTTACTATTGTATTAGACATCTTTTGACAGTTTAATCTTTTGACTGTTTAGTCTTTGATCATTTGGTCTTTTGATCACGTTTTGGGGGCTGGCCATTCGGCCATGCCTGAACCTTTCACTTATGTATTTTCAACGGTGGAGTTTCTGCACACCATAGATTAAGGGTGTGGAGCTCTGCTGTACCTCAAGTTTCAATACAATTACTATTACTTTCTATTCAATTCTCTTTTATTCTTATTCCAAGATATACGTTGCACAACACTTTGATGAATGTGATGATCCGTGACACTCATCATCATTCTCACCTATGAACGCGCGTGATTGACAACCACTTCCGTTCTACCTTAGGCCGGGCGCATATCTCTTAGATTCCCCAACAGAATCTTCGTGGTATAAGCTAGATAGATGGCGGCATTCATGGGGATCCGGAAAGTCTAGCCTTGTCTGTGCTATTCTGAGTAGGATTCTGGGAGTCCGAAAAGTCTAACCTTGTCTGTGCTATTCCGAGTAGGATTCCGGTATTGAATGACTGTGACGAGCTTCAAACTCCTGAAGGCTGGGCGTGATGACAAATGCAAAAGAATCAATGGATTCTATTCCAACCTGATTGAGAACCGACAGATGATTAGCCGTGCTGTGACAGAGTATTTGGACCATTTTCACTGAGAGAATGGGATGTAGCCATCAACAAGGGTGATGCCTCCAGACGATTAGCCGTGCAGTGCAGCGCATAGGACCATTTTCCCGAGAGGATTAAAAGTAGCCATTGATGATGGTGATGCCCTACATACAGCTTGCCATGGAAATGAGTAAGAAGGATTGGATGAAAGCAATAAGAAAGTATAGATTCGAAAGGATTCTAACATCTCCACACGCCTATCTGAAATTCCCACGTTTGATTTACATAAGTATTTCTATCCCTTTTTATTTTCTATTTATTATTAATTTTCGAAACCCATAACCATTTAATCTGCCTAACTGAGATTTACAAGGTGATCATAGCTTGCTTCATACCAACAATCTCTGTGGGATCGACCCTTACTCACATAAGGTATTACTTGGATGACCCAGTACACTTGCTGGTTAAGTTGAACGGAGTTGTGTTCACACATAGTTGAAAAAGCAATGAATTTTACGAAATGCAATAACAAAGGAATCACAATTTCGTCCACCACCTTCCCAGCCAAGGACACTGCACGATTCCCAAATCGCTACTGTGAGCAGATGTTTCCTATTTTGGCAGCTCGAAATTACAACAATGAACACCTTCTTATCCTTCCGCCTCATATTCCTGAATTTGTTGAGCCACAAATTGCACATAGACATTGGGGATTTTTACTGAGACAGCCACGACAGGTTAATCTTTCTTGGGTTGTTGAGTTCTACTCCAACTTTCACCTGCCGACTCTGCAGTCCATCTATTTACGCCAGAAGCAAGTCCCATTACAGAAGAAGCCATACAGCAAGCCTTAGATCTCCCACCTGCTCCAGAAGGATTGGACGCTTTTCAGAAAGCCACAACCAAGCGCCAGACATACACTTTTGACTGGGACACTGTTCTCAGAGTTATTGCTCGCCCTGGCAGCAAATGGATCTTCGGATACCATCGTTCCTGTCCTAAGGGAATATCGGCTTCCGCCCTTACCTTAGAGGCTCATGTATAGGCACAGATCATGTCCCATTACGTCTTCCCGAGTACTCATGAGTCCTCCTTCACCGTAGATATGGCCGTTCTACTATGGTGTATCCTCATAGACCAGCCTCTCAATTTACCGCGACATATCCGGAATGCTATGGAACATGTACAGATCGCGGGCAACCTACCTTTTCCCGTATTGGTCTCTGATCTCATCTCAGCAGCCGGAGTATCCTACAGAGCTGGGGATACCAAAGCCATTCTCCCACGGGATGATCAATATATTCCTCACGGGAAATATCTCAGGCCACAACTTGTCACTACCAGCCAGTCCACAGAGGATGCTGCAGCTCCTCCACCATCTACCAGTCAACTGCTACATCAGATACTGAAGCGGTTGGACTAACATGAAAAGAAAGCAAAGCTCCGTGAGCGCCGCAACCAACACCGATTCAAACACCTCAGGGAGTTGCTTCGAGGAGATTGTAGAGACTCAGATACCCCGAACTCCACGTCCTTCACCAGCACAGGTAGCTATGACGGCCCCGACTGTGGAGACACTGCCACCAGCCCACCATTGTTCCTGAAAGATGGCATCGAGGGCGGTGCAAAGCCTTAAGTGTGGGGAGGTCGGTCAGTACCTGACTTCCGGAGGTAAATTCTCTTCCCTAGCACCAATAAATTAGGACATTTTAGTTAGATTTTCTTTTTCTTAGAATAGGTTAGTTGCATGCATATTCTACTTGATTGAAAAGACAATAAGTTTCTTCTAAAAAAATATCTTTAGAACAAAATTTCACTAATTCTGATCCTAATTTTTAGGATAAATCTGCTTGAAGTTGTATTTGGAACATGATTTTTGAGCTAAAGAACACACAACCTGTGAAAATTTGAGCCTTTATGCATGGTTATATTATTTAACCATAATTATTTTATTCCTGTGTGTTTACTTCTCTATGATTGTAATCTATATTTTTTCTCTTCCTATATGTCCAATAGTTATTATGTTTATATGCTTGCATGTGATTGAGGCCATTATTTATTTAAACTCACTTATCCAAATTAAGCCTACCCTTTTTAATTACCTTTGTCAACCACTTTGAGCCTTAAAATCCCATTTGTTCTGTATTTTACCACATTACTAGCCTTAAGCGGAAAAACAATTGTATATCCCAAATTGAATCTTTGGTTAGTGGTGGACGAAATTGTGATCCTTTTTCCTTGTAATTGGATTTTAGAAATTGGCACTAATGAACACAACTCCGTTCAACTAACCAGCAAGTGTACTGGGTCGTCCAAGTAATACCTTACGTGAGTAAGGGTCGAATCCACAGAGATTATTGGTTTGAAGCAATCAATATTTATTTTATTAATCTTAGTCAGGATGTCAACAAGGATTAATTGGATTAAAAGTGAAATTACTAGATTTGATTATAAAAATAAAAGAGGGAACAATGTTACTTGAGCAATAGAGTTATTTGTTTGTAAAGGATTGTGGAATATGTTGGAGTTCTGGAGATGCTTTGTCCTTTGATTTCAACTCTTCCTTGAATTCCTCTTCTCACACGCAGGTTCCTTCCATGGCAAGCTCTATGTAGGGTGTCACCGTTGTCAGTGGCTACTTCCCATCCTCGCAGTGAAAACTATGCTCACGCACTCTATCACAGTACGGCTAATCACCGGTTGGTTCCCGCTCCTACTGGAATAGAATCCCTCTTTTGCGTCTGTCACTAACGCCCAGCAGGTTAAAGTTTGAAGCACGTCACAGTCATTCAATCCCGGAATCCTACTCGGAATACCACAGACAAGGTTTAGACTTTCCGGATTCTCATGAATGCTGCCATCAATTCGGCTTATACCACGAAGATTCTGTTGGGGAATCTAAGAGATATTCATTCAATCTGCTGTAGAACGGAGGTGGTTGTCAGGCACACGTTCATGGGTTGAGGAAGGTGATGAGTGTCACGGATCATCACCTTCTCCACAATTAAGCGCGAATAAACATCTTAGATAAGAACAAGCGTGTTTGAATGGAAAACAAAGGAATTGTATTAAATCATCAGGACGCTGCAGAGCTCCTCACCCCCAACAATGGAGTTTAGAGACTCATGCCGTCACAAAGTATGTAATTCAGATCTGAAAGTGTCATGAGGTCCATGATAAGTCTGTAAAAGTTGTTTAAATAGTAAACTAGTAACCTAGGTTTACAGAAAATGAATAACTAAGATAATTGGTGCAGAAATCCACTTCTGGGGCCCACTTGGTGTGTGCTGGGGCTGAGACTAATGCTTTCCACATGTGGAGGCCTTTCCTGGCGTCAAACTCCAGGTTATGACGTGTTTTGGGCGTTCAACTCCGGATCATGACATTTTTCTGGCGTTTAACTCCAGACAGCAGCATGAACTTGGCGTTTAACGCCAAGTTACGTCGTCTATCCTTGCGCAAAGTATGGACTATTATATATTGCTGGAAAGCCCTGGATGTCTACTTTCCAACGCCGTTGAGAGCGCGCCAATTGGACTCCTGTAGCTCCAGAAAATTCATTTCGAGTGCAGGGAGGTCAGGATCCAACAGCATCAGCAGTCCTTTTTCAGCCTAAGTCAGATTTTTGCTCAACTCCCTCAATTTCAGCCAGAAAATACCTGAAATCACAGAAAAACACACAAACTCATAGTAAAGTCCAGAAATATGATTTTGCCTAAAAACTAATATTATTTTACTAAAAACTAACTGAAACATGCTAAAATCTACATGAAATTACCCCCAAAAAGCGTACAAAATATCCGCTCATCACAACACCAAACTTAAACTGTTGCTTGTCCTCAAGCAACTAGATGAATAAAATAGGATCTAACAGAAATAAAGAAGTAATAATATTTTAGAATTTTAAATGAAGCTCAGATTCTTATTAGATGAGCGGGGCTTGTAGCTTTTTGTTTCTGAACAGTTTTGGCATCTCCCTGTATCTTTTAATTTTCAGAATGATTGGCATCCTTAGGAACTCAGATTTCAGATAGTATTATTGACTCTCCTAGTGTAGCATGTTGATTCTTGAACACAGTCATTTTATGAGTCTTGGCTGTGGCCCTAAGCACTTTGCTTTCCAGTATTACCACCAGATGCATAAATGCCACAGACACATAACTCGGTGAACCTTTTCAGATTATGACTCAGCTTTGCTAAAGTCCCCAGTTAGTGGTGTCCAGAGCTCTTAAGCACACTCTTTTGCTTTGGATCACGACTTTAACCACTCAGTCTCAAGTTAGTAACTTGAACCTGCATGCCACAAGCACATGGTTAGGGACAGCTTGGTTTAGCCGCTTAGGCCTGGATTTTATTTCCTAGGGCCCTCCTATCCATTGATGCTCAAAGCCTTGGATCCTTTTTACTCTTGGCTAGTGCCCATGACTTGTGAATAAAATTTTTTTTTTTGACTGCTTTTTCTTGCTTCAAGAATCAATTTCATGATCTTTCAGATCACCAACAATATTTTTCGTGTTCCTCATTCTTTCAGGAGCCAATATTCATCAAATTCAAAATACAATTTATGCACTGTTCAAGCATTCATTCAGAAAACAAAAAGTATTGCCACCACATATAATTAATTATAAATTTTATTATTAAGAACTCGAAAAAAAATATAGATTACTTCTTTATTCTAAAAATCTACTACTTTATTCATGCCTGATGATGATGAGAAAAATAAACTATAGCTTAATTGGAAATAAAATCAAAATAGACATACTAATTACTACTAAATATCTCCTAAGGTGAAATTAAAAAAAAAACGCTATCACTAAGTTAAAACAGGGAAAATTGGAACTCAGCAACCTGTTGTTTTGAGGAGTAGATGCTCCTCTAATTATTCTGGGTGTGGTTCAAGGATTAATTTTTGGCGCTTCAGCTCCCTTAGATCACGCCCTTGCTCCTCCTGTTCCTTGAGCAGTTTGCAAATCATGCTACCTTGATTATTCTGTTCTTCCTTTATTTGATCCATAGCTTCTTGCAATCTGGAAATAGAAGCCTCAAGATGTTCCCAATATTCGAATTGGGGCAGTTCTGGGAGGGCCTCTTGTGCTCTCCTCTTGGTTGAATCATCTTGTTGCTGTTGTCTGACCATTGATATTCCAGTAATGGGCTTTTCAATTAGGATATATTCAGTTATTCCCATCTTTACTTCAGCATCTTTGCAAAGCATAGAAATTAGGCTTGGATAAGCCAATTTGGCGTCCTTAGAATTCTTGTTTGCAATTTTATATAGCTCACATGAGATCAGCTGATGGACTTTCACTTCTTTTCCCAGCATGATGCAGTGAATCATGACAGCTCTTTTGATGGTAACTTCAGAACGGTTGCTGGTGGGCAATATGGAACGACTAATAAAATCCAGCCAGCCTCTAGCTACTGGTTTTAGATCTTCTCTTTTGAGTTAAACTCGGGTGCCAGTTGTACTGGTAGTCCACTTGGCTCCAGGAACGCATATATCTTCCAAGATCTTGTCCAATCCTTTATTGACCCTCATCATTCTCCTATTAAAGGAGTCTGGGTCATCCTTTAGTTGAGGGATCTTGAATATCTCCCTGATCTTGTCAGCATTGGTATGAATGATCTTTCCTCTGACTACTGTCTTATGGTCAAAGAGAGCCGCTCCAATGATTCTTTGCCTTTCTGTCTGCCATAGATTAGCATAGAATTCCTGAACCATGTTCCTTCCCACTTTCGTTTCAGGATTGGCCAGAATTTCCCAATTCCTGTTTCGAATCTGCTCTTGGATCTCCGGATATTCATCTTCTTTCAGATCAAATCTGACTTCCGGGATCACTGATCTGTGACTCATTATCTTGTAGTAATGGTCTGAATGTTCTTTAGTTAAGAACTTCCCTTGATTCCAGAGGGGCTTTGGATTGCTCTTTTCCTTGCCCTTTTGGGTGGTTTGCTTTCCTCTAGGGGCCATGATCAAGAGACACAATAGTTTTTGTGATCACGGGTAAAACACACCAAACTTAGAGCTTTGCTTGTCCTCAAGCAAAAGAGAAGAAAGAAGAGGCAATGAAGGAGAGCAGGTGGTGGATGGTGTTGAGGAGGAAGTCGCCGAACACAAGATATAGGGAGGGGGGGTGGGTAAAATTCGAAAAATAAGAAAGAGATAAGATAGAAGATATGATTTGAAAAAGATATAATTTTAAAAAAAGGAAAGATATGAAAAATAATTTTAAAAGATAGAATTGAAATTTTTAATTTTGAAAAAGATTTTAAAAGATAGTAGATGTGTTGGAAACAAATTTGAAAAGATGATGGATTGAATTGGAAAGCCATTTGTTCTTTTGGGTTAAGATAAATCAATCATTGGAATTTTAGAAATTAGGATAAACTTTTTTGGAATTGAAAGTGATAATTTAAAATATGTTTATGCAAGAAATCATGAATTGAAACATAAAAATTTTGAAAAAATGTAAAGAAAAACGAAATTGTACCTCCTCCCACCATCCTGGTGTTAAACGCCCAACTGTTGCATGGTTTGGGCGTTTAACGCCCAAATGTTGCTTCTCCTGGGCGTTCAACGCCCATGTGATGCTTCTTTCTGGCGTTGAACGCCAGGAGGTCCTTCTTCATTGGGCGTTTTTCTAAACGCCCAGAATGCTAGCAGATTGGCGTTAAACGCCCAGAAGGTGCATCCTTCTGGCGTTAAACGCCCAGTAGGAGCTTCTTTTGGGCGTTTAACGCCCAAAAGTATTTCTCACTGGCTTTTTCACGCCAGTGAGCTTCCAAATTTTCCTGTAACTCTGTGACTTCAACCAATTGCTAATTCACCTTTGAAGATACTTGGACTTAAAACCTGTAAAGAAAAGAAAATTTATCTAATTAGTAACTAAACTTTGTAAATGGCTGGGTTGCCTCCCAGCAAGCGCTTCTTTAATGTCCTTAGCTAGACTGTCACTGATCTTCAATGTAATCTCAGTCTTGAGCATTCTTGCTCAAAATTATCTTCAAGATAGTGTTTAACTCTTTGTCCATTGACAATGAACTTTTTGTTAGAGTCATTATCTTGAAGCTCTATGTAGCCATATGGTGATACACTTGTAATTACATATGGACCTCTCCACCGGGATTTTAATTTCCCGGGGAATAATTTGAGCCTAGAATTAAATAGCAGAACTTTCTGCCCCGGTTTAAAGACTCTGGATGACAATTTCTTATCATGCCATTTTTTTGCTTTTTCCTTGTAAATTTTTGCATTTTCAAAAGCATTGAGTCTAAACTCTTCTAGCTCATTTAACTGGAGCAATCGTTTTTCTCCAGCTAATTTGGCATCAAGATTCAGGAATCTGGTTGCCCAGTAGGCCTTATGTTCCAGTTCCACTGGCAAGTGACATGCCTTTCCATACACAAGCTGGTATGGAGAGGTCCCTATAGGGGTCTTAAATGCTGTTCTGTATGCCCACAGAGCATCATCCAAGCTTCTTGCCCAATCCTTTCTACGGTTAATTACAGTCCGTTCCAGGATTCTTTTAAGTTCTCTATTTGAGACTTCTGCCTGCCCATTAGTCTGTGGGTGATATGGAGTAGCCACCCTGTGGTTGACTCCATAACGTACTAGAGCAGAGTAGAGCTGCTTATTACAGAAATGAGTACCCCCATCACTGATTAACACTCTAGGGATACCAAATCTGCTGAAGATATGTTTCTGGAGGAATTTTAACACTGTTTTAGTGTCATTAGTGGGTGTTGCAATAGCCTCCACCCATTTGGATACATAATCCACTGCCACCAGAATATAGGTGTTTGAGTATGATGGTGGGAAAGGTCCCATGAAGTCAATGCCCCATACATCAAACAACTCAATTTCCAAGATTCCTTGTTGAGGCATAGCATAACTGTGGGGCAGGTTGCCTGATCTCTGGCAACTATCACAGTTAAGCACAAATGCTCGGGAATCTTTATAGAGAGTAGGCCAGTAGAAGCCACTCTGGAGGACTCTTGTGGCTGTTCGTTCACTTCCAAAATGTCCTCCATACTGTGATCCATGGCAATGCCAAAGAATCTTCTGTGCTTCTTCTTTAGGCACACATCTACGGATTACTCCGTCTGCACATCTCTTAAAGAGATATGGTTCATCCCAAAGATAGTATTTTGCATCTGTGATTAATTTCTTTGATTGCACCTTACTGTACTCCTTGGGTATGAATCTCACTGCCTTGTAGTTTGCAATGTCTGCAAACCATGGCACTTCCTGGACGGCTAGTAATTGCTCATCCGGAAAGGTTTCAGAAATTTCAGTGAGAGGGAGGGACGCCCCTTCCACTGGTTCTATTCGGGACAGGTGATCTGCTACTTGATTTTCTGTCCCTTTTCTGTCTCTTATTTCTATATCAAACTCTTGCAGAAGCAGCACCCACCTAATAAGTCTGGGTTTTGAATCCTGCTTTGTGAGTAGATATTTAAGAGCAGCATGATCAGTGTACACAATCACTTTTGATCCTACTAAGTAGGATCTGAATTTGTCAATAGCGTAAACCACTGCAAGTAGCTCTTTTTCTGTGGTTGTGTAATTCTTCTGTGCATCATTTAACACGCGGCTGGCATAGTAAATCACATGCAGAAGCTTGTCATGCCTTTGTCCCAACACTGCACCAATGGCATGGTCACTGGCATCACACATTAACTCAAATGGTAATGTCCAGTCTGGTGCAGAGATGATTGGTGCTGTAACCAATTTAGCTTTCAGAGTTTCAAATGCTTGCAGACACTCCTTGTCAAAGATAAATGGCGTGTCTGCAGCTAGCAGGTTGCTCAGAGGTTTGGCAATTTTTGAGAAATCCTTTATAAACCTCCTATAGAACCCTGCATGTCCCAGAAAGCTTCTGATTGCCTTAACATTAGCAGGTGGTGGTAATTTTTCAATTACTTCTACCTTAGCTTGGTCCACCTCTATCCCCTTGTTCGAAATTTTGTGCCCAAGGACAATTCCTTCAGTCACCATAAAGTGACATTTTTCCCAGTTTAAAACCAGGTTAGTCTCTTGGCATCTTTTCAGAACAAGTGCTAAATGGTTAAGGCAGGAGCTGAATGAGTCTCCAAATACTGAGAAGTCATCCATGAAGACTTCCAGAAATTTTTCCACCATATCAGAGAAAATTGAGAGCATGCACCTTTGAAAGGTTGCAGGTGCATTGCACAGGCCAAATGGCATCCTTCTGTATGCAAATACTCCAGATGGGCATGTGAACGCCGTTTTCTCCTGATCCTGGGGATCTACTGCAATTTGATTATAACCTGAATATCCATCCAAGAAGCAGTAGTATTCATGACCTGCTAGTCTTTCTAGCATCTGGTCTATGAATGGTAAAGGAAAATGATCCTTTCTGGTGGCTGTATTAAGTCTTCTGTAATCAATGCACATACGCCACCCTGTAACTGTCCTTGTAGGAACCAGTTCATTTTTTTCATTATGAACCACTGTCATGCCACCCTTCTTAGGGACAACTTGTACAGGGCTCACCCAGGGGCTGTCAGAAATAGGATAAATAATCCCAGCCTCTAGTAATTTAGTGACCTCTTTCTGCACCACTTCTTTCATAGCTGGATTCAGCCGCCTTTGTGGTTGAACCACTGGCTTGGCGTCATCTTCCAACAAGATTTTGTGCATGCACCTGGCTGGGCTCATGCCCTTAAGATCACTAATGGACCACCCAAGAGCTGTCTTGTGCGTCCTTAGCACTTGAATTAGTGCTTCCTCTTCCTGTGGCTCTAAGGTAGAGCTTATAATTACAGGAAAGGTTTCACCTTCTCCCAGAAATGCATATTTCAGGGATGGTGGTAATGGTTTGAGCTCGGGTTTTGGAGGTTTCTCCTCTTCCTGAGGGATTTTCAGAGGTTCTATTATCTTCTCTGACTCCTCCAAATCATGCTGAACATCTTTAAAGATGTCCTCTAGCTCTGATTCGAGACTCTCAGCCATATTGACCTCTCTTACCAGAGAATCAATCATGTCAACACTCATGCAGTCATTTGGGGTGTCTGGATGTTGCATGGCTTTGACCACATTCAACTTAAATTCCTCCTCATTGACTCTCAAGGTTACTTCCCCTTTTTGGACATCAATAAGGGTTCGGCCAGTTGCTAGGAAAGGTCTTCCTAGAATGAGAGTTGCACTCTTGTGCTCCTCCATTTCCAGCACCACAAAGTCAGTAGGAAAGGCAAATGGCCCAACCTTGACAATCATGTCTTCAATCACGCCTGATGGGTATTTAATGGAGCCATCAGCAAGTTGAAGACATATCCTGGTTGGTTTGATTTCTTCAGTTAAACCAAGCTTTCTGATAGTAGATGCAGGTATTAGGTTGATACTTGCCCCAAGGTCACATAAAGCTTGCTTGGTGCAATTACCTTCTAATGTGCATGGTATCATAAAGCTCCCAGGATCTTTAAGCTTCTCAGGTAAGCTTTTCAGAATGACTGCACTGCATTCTTCAGTGAGGTAAACCTTTTCAGTCTCCCTCCAATCCTTCTTATGACTTAAGATCTCTTTCATGAACTTAGCATAAGAGGGTATTTGCTCAAGTGCTTCTGCAAACGGAATCTTTATTTCAAGAGTCCTGAGATAGTCTGCAAAGCGGGCAAATTGCTTATCCTGTTCCGCTTGGCGGAGTTTTTGAGGATAAGGCATTTTGGCTCTGTATTCCTCAACCTTAGTTGCTGCAGGTTTATTACCTACAGAAGTGGGTTGGGGGGCCTTGTTATCAGCACTTGTATGTGACTGATTCCCTACTGGCATTTGAATGCCAGAGGTAGGATCTGGAGTGGCGTTAGACGCCACTTTCTTGCTTGTTACTGGCGTTTGAACGCCAGAACCATGCTTCTTTTGGGCGTTCAACGCCAGATTCAAGCTTGTTTCTGGCGTTGAACGCCAGGAATCAGCATGGTCTGGGCGTTCAGTGCCAGCTTTATCCCTTTCTGGGCTCTGCTTGTCCTCAGAGGGATTTTGATTAGCTATTCGTTCATTTCCTTGTTTCTTGCTGCTTTGAAGTGAGGTATTTAATGTTTTCCCACTTCTTAATTGAACTGCTTGGCATTCTTCTGCTATTTGTTTTGACAGTTGTTTTTCTGTTTGCTTTAATTGCACTTCCATGTTCCTGTTTGCCATTCTTGTTTCCTGTAATATCTCCTTGAATTCGGCCAGCTGCTGAGTTAGAAAGTCTAATTGCTGATTAAATTCATTAGCCTGATCCACCGGACTGAGTTCTGCAGTTACTGTTTTAGCTTCTCCTTTCATGGAAGATTCACTGCTTAGATACAGATGCTGATTTCTGGCAACTGTATCAATAAGCTCTTGAGCTTCTTCAATTGTTTTTCTCATGTGTATAGATCCACCAGCTGAGTGGTCTAGAGAAATCTGAGCTTTTTCTGTAAGCCCATAGTAGAAGATGTCTAATTGCACCCATTCTGAAAACATTTCAGAGGGGCATTTTCTTAGCATCTCTCTGTATCTCTCCCAGGCATCATAAAGGGATTCATTATCTCCTTGTTTGAAGCCTTGGATGTTTAGCCTTAGCTGTGTCATTCGTTTAGGAGGGAAGTAGTGATTCAGGAATTTTTCTGACAGCTGTTTCCATGTTTTTATGCTGTTCCTAGGCTGGTTATTTAACCACCTCTTAGCTTGATCTTTTACAACAAATGGAAACAGTAGTAATCTGTAGACATCCTGATCCACTTCCTTATCATGTACTGTATCAGCAATTTGCAGAAATTGTGCCAGAAACTCTGTAGGTTCTTCATGTGGAAGACCAGAATACTGGCAGTTTTGCTGCACCATGATAATGAGCTGAGGATTCAGCTCAAAGCTACTAACTCCAATGGAGGGTATACAAATACTACTCCCATATGAAGCAGTAGTGGGGTTGGCATATGACCCCAGAGTCCTCTTGGACTGTTCATTCAAACTTACTTCCATAATGGAATACAAGTTGAGAATTTATAGTTATGGAATAAATAAAAGTGGAATATATAAAAATATTTTTTGAAAATATTTTGTGCAAATATTTTTTTTTTAAAAAATAAAATAAAAACAAATAAATAAAAGAAAGTGGAAATATTTTGAAATTGAAAATTGAATTTTTAATGTAAAATTTTCGAAAAAGTAGTTTTAAAAATAGTTAGAAAATAAAATTTTTTTGAATTTTGAATTTTATGATGAAAGAGAGAAAACACACAAAAGACACAAGACTTAAAATTTTTAGATCTAATGCTCCTTATTTTTCGAAAATTTTTTGGAGGGAAAACACCAAGGAACACCAAACTTAAAAATTTTAAGATCAAGACACAAGAAAAACTCAAGAACACTTTGAAGATTCACAAGAACACCAAGAACACAAGAAAGAACACCAAACTTAAAATTTTTAGAAAATCAACACAAGTTTTCGAAAAATAAAGAAAAATTAACAAGAAAACACCAAACTTAAAGTTTGGCACAAGATTAAATGGAGAAAAATTGTTTTTGAAAAAGGTTCCAAAGCGTAAACCCAATTGGATTAAATATAACACTTGTTCTAAATATTCCAATTAATGCTTTAGAAAGAACAAAAGTGAAACAAGAAAAGACACAAAACAAGAAAAATTCAAGATCTAACAAGAAAAATAAACAAGAACAACTTGAAGATCAATGAAGAACCAAGAGCAAAAACACGAAAATTTTAGAGAAAATATAAAATATGCAATTAACACCAAACTTAGAACAAGACACTAAACTCACGAAAATTAGCAATTAATTAAAAGAAAAATAATAAATTTTGAAAAGAAATTTTTGAAAAGAAACTATCCTATCAATATTGATTTAATGACTCTATAAAAAATAAGAACAAAAATAAAAATAAATTATTCCTAATCTAAGAAATAAAATAAGCCTTCAATTGTCCAAACTCAATAATCCCCGGCAACGGCGCCAAAAACTTGGTGGACGAAATTGTGATCCTTTTTCCTTGTAATTGGATTTTAGAAATTGGCACTAATGAACACAACTCCGTTCAACTAACCAGCAAGTGTACTGGGTCGTCCAAGTAATACCTTACGTGAGTAAGGGTCGAATCCACAGAGATTATTGGTTTGAAGCAATCAATATTTATTTTATTAATCTTAGTCAGGATGTCAACAAGGATTAATTGGATTAAAAGTGAAATTACTAGATTTGATTATAAAAATAAAAGAGGGAACAATGTTACTTGAGCAATAGAGTTATTTGTTTGTAAAGGATTGTGGAATATGTTGGAGTTCTGGAGATGCTTTGTCCTTTGATTTCAACTCTTCCTTGAATTCCTCTTCTCACACGCAGGTTCCTTCCATGGCAAGCTCTATGTAGGGTGTCACCGTTGTCAGTGGCTACTTTCCATCCTCGCAGTGAAAACTATGCTCACGCACTCTGTCACAATACGGCTAATCACCGGTTGGTTCCCGCTCCTACTGGAATAGAATCCCTCTTTTGCGTCTGTCACTAACGCCCAGCAGGTTAAAGTTTGAAGCACGTCACAGTCATTCAATCCCGGAATCCTACTCGGAATACCACAGACAAGGTTTAGACTTTCCGGATTCTCATGAATGCTGCCATCAATCCGGCTTATACCACGAAGATTCTGTTGGGGAATCTAAGAGATATTCATTCAATCTGCTGTAGAACGGAGGTGGTTGTCAGGCACACGTTCATGGGTTGAGGAAGGTGATGAGTGTCACGGATCATCACCTTCTCCACAATTAAGCGCGAATAAACATCTTAGATAAGAACAAGCGTGTTTGAATGGAAAACAAAGGAATTGTATTAAATCATCAGGACGCTGCAGAGCTCCTCACCCCCGACAATGGAGTTTAGAGACTCATGCCGTCACAAAGTATGTAATTCAGATCTGAAAGTATCATGAGGTCCAAGATAAGTCTGTAAAAGTTGTTTAAATAGTAAACTAGTAACCTAGGTTTACAGAAAATGAATAACTAAGATAATTGGTGCAGAAATCCACTTCTGGGGCCCACTTGGTGTGTGCTGGGGCTGAGACTAATGCTTTCCACGTGTGGAGGCCTTTTCTGGCGTCAAACTCCAGGTTATGACGTGTTTTGGGCGTTCAACTCCGGATCATGACGTTTTTCTGGCGTTTAACTCCAGACAGCAGCATGAACTTGGCGTTTAACGCCAAGTTACGTCGTCTATCCTTGCGCAAAGTATGGACTATTATATATTGCTGGAAAGCCCTGGATGTCTACTTTCCAACGCCGTTGAGAGCGCGCCAATTGGACTCCTGTAGCTCCAGAAAATCCATTTCGAGTGCAGGGAGGTCAGGATCCAACAACATCAGCAGTCCTTTTTCAGCCTAAGTCAGATTTTTGCTCAACTCCCTCAATTTCAGCCAGAAAATACCTGAAATCACAGAAAAACACACAAACTCATAGTAAAGTCCAGAAATATGATTTTTGCCTAAAAACTAATATTATTTTACTAAAAACTAACTGAAACATGCTAAAATCTACATGAAATTACCCCCAAAAAGCGTACAAAATATCCGCTCATCAGTTAGCTTAAGATAGAATTGTGTATGCTAGTTAAGTATGGGAATTTGTGGGAACAAAAATTATTAAGGGAATGTATCATGATAATATAATGGGAATTTGGGTACCTACTCATGTGAAGCTATAAGAATTGCAAATCTATGTGCATTGATAAGCTATGTTTAATGAATAAGGGGACAAAATTACCCCAATGTTAAATTAAAAATTCAAAGATCAATGCACATATATATAAAAAAAAATATTTGATACATGAGTATGGAAGGTAAAAGGGAATTCTGGGTAGCTAGGTATGAATTCTAAAGTTATATAAAATATATAGGTTGGGTTAAAGCTGGGTTAATTAAAGATTCAATTTATAAGCTCACTTAACCATATATATATCCCTATCTTTACCTTGGCCCCATTACAACCTTAAAAAGACCTCATGATGTTTGCATTGGCATATTAACTGTTGTTGATTGGTTAGGAAAAAAACAAAAGTTAGAGAGCATAATTAGAGAAGGATAGAGTGATTACCCTATACACTAGAGGGATTAGAGCGTATATACATCATTAGTGAGGGTTCTATCCTTAAATTTTCATGTTCCCTGCTTCCACGAGTTATGTTCTTGCACTTTTATCTGTTTTACTGTATAGTGATAGAATTAATGGAATTTGATTTGTAATTGTTTTGAAGAGCTTATTTACTTTTGATCAAGTGGACAAGAATCATATAATTGTATTTGTATATATATAGGTTGTATTGCATTGCATGAATTTCTACATGTTCATACTCATTTATCTTATCTCCTTCAATTAAGCATGAGGACATCCTAATGTTTAAGTGTGGGGAGGTTGATAAACCACTATTTTATGATTTATATTGTGTATAATTATGTGGTTTTATCATGATCCTTACCCACTTATTCATTAATTTAGCATGCATTTATATTTCCTTCCTGGAATTATTACATGGTTGAAAACTGCTTCCTAGAGATTTTTTATCATGCATTTTAGTTCTCCTTTATCCCATTCGATGCCATGATCTGTGAGTTGAGTGTTTCAGGCTTTATAGGGCATGGATTAGTTGGAGATTGGAAGGGAAGCTAGCAAAAATGGAAGGAACACAAGAAATTGAGGAGACAACCAGCGAGAAGTGACGCGGCCGCATAGCTCACGCGTTTGCGCAGAAGAGGAGAAATCGCAGTGACGCGGCCGCATGGCTCATGCGACCGCGCGGAAAGGAAAAGCACAAGTGACGCGGAGGCGTGGACGACGCGAACGCGTGGCACGAAAAAATGCGAATGACGCGTCCGCGTGGACGACGCGATCGCGTGACATGCGCGATCTGCATAATCTGCAAATTTCGCTGGGGGCGATTTTGGGCCCTGTTTTGACCCAGTTCTCAGCCCAGAACAACAGACTAGAGCCAGAGAACATGCAGAAACGAAGGACAACATTCATTCTACACAGTTTTGAGTTTTTAGATCTAGTTTTTACTCCTCCTCTAGGTTTTCTCTCTACACAATTGATACTCTTAGGATATTATTCTTCTACTACTTTTGCATTGGGATATTGAGAAGAGTCATTACCTCATCAAGACTTCGTCATTCTAGTTCGTTTTCTTTACTTGGCTTTACTCTTCCATGTCCTTTGCTTTGTTAATTTTACCATTGGAATATTATTAGGATTTATTCAATATAAGGATTATTCTTATTTTAATTGGATTTTTTTTTATTTCTCTTTACAATGTCTTTCTTTAATTTCTTCTCATATGTTATGAATTTTGCATTCACAATGAGCGAGTAGTTCCCTGACTTGATGGGGGTTTAATTGAAAGGAACCAATTGAGTTGGAAGGTTTGAAAGAAAGGTTATAATTGGGTTTACTGTTGGATTGCCTTCTAGTCACTAACACCAATCCCTTTTAATTAAGTGGGTTGCAATTTGTGAACAGACGTAGTATTCCAACTTGTTTGACTTTCCTTTGCCTAGTAAAGGATAACAAAACAGAATAACTTTTAATTATCAATTAATCTTAAGAGTATTCCAACTATAATAGGGATTCCAACTAATCAACTCCCAGTCAAGGCTTTTATTTACATTGTTCAAATTCATCAATATAATTTCCTGTTATTCAACTCAAACCTTTTTGAATACATCTGATTAATAAAATAGCACACCTTTCTGCAACACGTTAGGAGACGACCTGGGTTTCATACTCCCAGTATTTAAAATTTGAATTTCTGTGATATATTTCTAAATTGATAAGTGGATTTTCGGTGAGTTAAGAACTATACTTGCAACGTACACGTTTTAATAATTTTTAATTCACCAATTTTCGCTGCATCAGCATGCTTCCAGAAGATTATTGAAGCGCTCCCAGTATTCAAAGAGAGACTCATTGTCATCCTGAACAATGGTGGAGATATCCTTCCTCAGTTTATCAGTAACTTCGGATGGAAAGAATTTCTCCAAAAACTCCTTTCTGAGTGTATCCCAGTTGGATACATTTGCTAGAGGTTGAGTGTAGTACCACTCTCTTACTTTTCCCTCAAGAGAAAACGGGAAAGCTTTCAGCAAAATTGAAGTTTCATCAGTACCATCATGCTTGACAGTAGAACAGGCTGCTTGAAAATCTCTCAAGTGCTTGATGGGCTCTTGAGCAGGTAAGCCATGAAACTTGGGCATCAAATTTAGCAGTGCGGTCATTATTTTGAAATCTGTAGCTACCGCTGGATGATGCGCTTGAAACGGTTGCATCGTAAAATCAGGAGCTCCTTCCTCCTGGATGGTAACTCTCCTAGCTGCCATGTCTTCTGCACGTAAAACAACCGAATCAGTAGAACGGGGGCTGGTTTCTTCCTCAACTGACGGTTCAGATTCGTCCTCAGAGAAGACTAACTGACGCTTAGCTCGCCTTATTCGTGAAATATTCCTTTCAATTTCAGTATTGAATATTGGCAAGTTGGGGTCAGGTAGTGAACGTCATTTGACAAAAGAAATACGCAGCTCATAGTAAAAACAATAAAATAAAATGCAAATAAATAAATTCTAATTAATAACTTTAGCACTCTATTGCAACTCCCTGGCAACGGCGCCAAAAATTGATGGAGCACAGAAAGTGGTGAATTAAAAATTATTAAATTAATTACGTTGCCAATATAGTTCTTAACTCACCGAAAATCTGCCTATCAATTTAGAAATATGTCACAGAGAATTTAAATTAAAAATTACTGGGAGTTTGAGTCCCAAGTCGTCTCCCAACGAATTGCAGGAAAATGTGCTATTTTATTAATTAGATGTTTCCAAAAAGTTGAGTTAAGTAGATGGAAAATTAAATTGAGGAAATTTGAAGAATATAAATGAAAGCCTTGACTGGGAGTTGATTAGTTGGAATCTCTATTATTGATGGAGTGATTTTAGGATTAATTTATAATTAATAGTTGTTCTGTTTAGTTATCCTTTACTAGGTAAAGGAAAGTCAAACAAGTTGGAATGATAGATCTGTTCACGAGTTGCAACCCACTTAGTTCAAAGGGATTGGTGTTAGTGACAAGATAGCAATCCAACAGTTAACCCAATTACAAATTCTCTTTCAATCCTTCCAACTCAAGAGTTCCTTTCAATCAACTCCCCATCAAGTGAGGGGAACTACTCGCTCATTGTAAATAATAAATCCATAACATATGAAAGGGAATTAAAAGAAGACATGATTATTGGAAGGTAAAATGGATTAAAATGAAATAAATAATTCTTGTATTAAATAATCATAAAAGTATTCAAATGACAAAATTGAACAAAGCAAAGAACATGGAAGAAATAAACCAAGTTAAGAGAACGAACTAGAATGACGAAGTCTTGATGAGGAAATAACTCTTCTCAATGTTCCAATGCTAAGACCAATTGAACATTAAATTCCAAAACCTAAAGAGAAAAACCTAGGGGAGGAGTGAAAACTAGATCTAAAACGGAAAACTGTGTAGAATGAATGTTGTGCTCTATTTCTGCATGTTCTCTGGCTCTAGTCTGCTGTTCCGGGCCAAAAACTGGGTCAAAATCAGGTCCAAAATCACCCCCAGCGAATTCTGTAGATTATGCAGATCGCACATGTCACGCGATCGCGTCACCCATGCGGACACGTCACTCGCGCTTTTCCATGCCACGCGTCCGCGTCGTCCACGCTACCGCGTCGCTTGAGCTTTTCTAATCCGTGCGGCCGCGTGAGCCATGCGGCCGCGTCACTGCGATTTGCTCCCCTTCGCGCGGTCGCGTGAGCCATGCGACCGCGTCACTTTTCGCTGGTTATCTCCTCAAATTCTTATGTTCCTTCCATTTTTGCCAGCTTCTTTTCCAATCTCCCATTCATTCATGCCCTGTAAAGCCTGAAACACTCAACACACAGATCACGGCATCGAATGGAATAAAGGAGAATTAAAAATACATAATTAAAGTCTCTAAGAAGCAGTTTTCAACCATGTAATAAATTCAGGAAGGAAATCTAAATGCATGCTAATTTAATGAATAAGTGGGTAAGGATCATGATAAAACCACACAATTAAACACAATATAAACCATAAAATAGTGGTTTATCAGCGGGATACACTTGAATTTGTGACCAACTTGACCAAGGTGGTGCACACTTTAGCCCACCAAAGTTTGAATACTCAAGTAGTTTCCATAAACACATGTAAAAAGCCAGAGGAAGAGCAAAGCATGAAGAATATATCGGAGAATCCGGTGAAAAAGGAAGAATCGGTAGTAGTAGTGGAGCAATTGGAGAAGCCTATGGTTATTGAAACAAAGGAGGAAGTGGCCGAAGATTTAGGAGATGCGGAACTACCATGTGAATCTCAACAACCTCCGGAGCATATCAAGATTGAAGAATATGAGAGGGTTGATTGATAAACCCCTATTTTATGATTCATCTTGTGCATAAATTGAGTGTTTTTATCAAATCTTCACCCACTTATTCATTTAAATTGCATGGTTTTACTATTCCTTCCTTATTTTATGATATATGAGAAAACATGTTTCCTATGCTTTAAAAATATTAAATTTAATTATCCTTTATTACCATTCGATGCCGTGATTTATGTGTTAAGTATTTTTCAAGTTTCATAGGGTAGGAATGACTTAGAGGACAAAAAGGAAACATACAAAAATGGAAGGAAAGCACAAAAATGGAGTTTTGAAGAAAAAGCAGTGACGCAAACGCATGGACGACGCGGACGCGTGCTTAGCGCAAAACGCAAACAATGCACACGCGTGGACGACGTGGACGCATGCCTTGAGTAGAATGCAATTGGCGCGGACGCGTGACTGACGCGTACGTGTGACAAGAAAAAACTCCAAATGATGCGAACGCGTGACCCACGTGTACGCGTGACAGACGCCACGTGCAGAAATTGCAGAAAATGCTCCTAGCGATTTTTGAACCCTCTTTTGGCCCAGATCCATGTCAAGAAACACAGATTAGAAGCTATAAAGTGGGGGAATCCATTCATTCAAAAGAAGAAGCTGATAATTCATAATTTTAGGTTTTAGATGTAGCTTTTAGAGAGAGAGGCTCTCTCCTCTCTATTAGGATTTAAGATTTAAGATTAGGATTTAGGATTAGGATTTCTTCGCCTTTTCAATTCCATGTTTAATATTCCTTTACTTTACTTTATGTTTTCTTCTACTTTTATTTATTCTATTACTTTAGTTGGTTACTTGATGTTGCCAATTTGGTTTATGGATTCCTATGTTCAATCTAACTTTCTATTTAATATAATTCGAGGTATTTTAGATATATGATTTTTATTTAGCTTCCTATATTCTTAGCTTTGGTTGAATAATTAGAGACTCTTGAGTTATCAAACTCTTTTGTTGATTGATAATTGAAAGTTGCTAATTGAGTTAAATTTCACTAACTCTAGTCTTTCTTTGGGAATTGACTAGGACTTGAGGATTCATATTGATTTATCCACTTAACTTACCTTCATAGTTAGAGGTTGACTAAGTAGGAGCAACGAGCAATTCTCATCACAATTGATAAGGATAACTAGGATAGGACTTCCAATTTTCATACGTTGCCAAGAGTTTTCTTAATTATTAATTTATTTTTCTTGTCATTTAAATTACTTGTTCCTTATTTCAAAAACCCAAAATAAAATATATCTTTTTCCATAACCAATAATAAATCATACTTCGCTGCAATTCCTTGTGAAGACGACCCGAGGTTTGAATACTTCGGTTATTTATTTTTATTGGGTTTGCTTAAGTGACAAACAAAACTTTTGTACGAAAGGATTCTCTGTTGGTTTAGAATCTATACTTACAACGCAATTACTTTTGTTAAATTCTTTGCCGATAGAAAATTCGATCGTCAAAATGGCACCGTTGCCGGGGAATTGCAAACGTGTGCTTTATTATTGGTTATTGTAAATATTTTTCTTGTTTGTTTTCTTTGCTTTGATATAAAAACTCTAAGTTTGGTGTCATTTTATTGTTTTTCTCTTTCCTCATTAATTTCAAAAATATGTTTTCTCTTTATTTTAATTGATTTATTTTTCGAAAATTACAAAAAAAATTTTAGATTTTTATTTTAAAATTTTTATTTTATCTTATCTTAGTTTTAAATTTCAAAATTCAAATGTTTTTCAAAATCTTATCTTATCTTATTTCAAAATCAAATTTCAAATCTCAATATTTAAAATTATAAAATTCAAAATTCAAATTTTAGAATTTAAATTTAAAATTTTAAAAATCAAACATTTTCAAAATTTAAACCTTTTTCAAATTTTTATGTTATATTGTTGTTTGTATTTCTAACTTTAGGAGTTTATTTTCATTAATTTTTATTAGTTTTTATTTCCTTTAGTTATCATGAACTCTCACAACTTTGGCTATGAGTCTGGTTATAATTATGTTGCAGGGAGAGGAGATTATAATAAGAACATGCATCAAGAATGGGACAACCAAAGATGGGAGGAGCCACATGGATTTGATCAACCCTCTTGGCAACAACCTCCACCAACATACTATAACCAAGAGCCCTTCCAAGAGGTATACCAAGATGACGGCTATGGTGAGCAATCTTTTGATTATCAACAACCACAACCATACGCCTATGAACCCCCTCCTCAACATAGCTTTGGACCACCATACTCACAAGCCCCTTTTCACCATTCACCTTCATATGACCCTAACCCTTATCCACCATATGAGCCATACCTAGAACCACTACCTCAATATACACCATGTCCATATCCATCAATCCAAGAGCACTATGATCCTACTTATGATAGTCAAGCGGAACAAGAGCCAAATGATCGTTTCAAGGAGACAATGGATCAACTCAATGCAACCATTCAACAATTGGGCCAAACGATAAGTCGACTAGACTCCTGACATCTAGACACTCAAGGAACTCCCATGGCTTCATGTGGAGAATCTGTAATCGTTAAAGAGGAAGAAGTGGTCGAAGACTTAGGAGATGTGGAACCTCCATGGGAAAGCTTAGTCATAGAACCCCCTTTTAAGGATTTTGAATTTGATGTTGAGGAGGGTGTACAACCTCCAAGGCATATCATGGTTGAAGACTTTGAAGGGGATGATCAAGAGATGGATTCAATCATTGATGAATTCTTATCTACATTTGAATCCTCTCCCATTGGACTTGAGATGGAGATGGAAGAAGAAGAAGCACAACCTCCCATGCCCTTGGTGAACAATGAAGAAGAGATTGAATTGGAAGAAATCTACCAAGAGGAAGAGGTTGATATTGAAGAAGCTTGCAAAGAGGTGGAAGTTGTCAAATAAGAGCTCAACAGAATGGAGCTGGAAATCACCTTCCCAAAGTTGTTGAAGACCTCTCCCCCAAAGCCATCACCGTCCATTCCTTTATTCAAGTGGGTAAATCTCTCATCTCTAAGCTTAATTAGCTCACTTGAATATGCTTTACTAGAGACGGATGGTCAACTTAGAGCTCTTTGTGGCATTAAGAGTAAGAGGAAGATGGTTAGTGGTTGGAGTTGTCAAGCAAGGTTCAACATGGTTGTGTGCTCAAAGTTTAAATGCAAAGGTTGGTATAGAGCTCAATTGAATGGGTCTAGGATGTTGTTTGGTCACTTGAGTGAGAATTCAAACTGCTTGCCACCCGGATGGAACAATATTGCTCAACAAGACGACGGGTGCAAAAGCAAGGTTTGGGACCTCGGAATTCAGTCCAGCAATCAACACTCTTGGGGCCTTGTCACTTACTTTAGATTGCTTGACGGCTGTGTGCGCCTAGTTTGGGATCCCGGAGGCCATTGGAATTACAAACATTGGTGGGGATTCCTGGATCAATACAAGCATAAGCCACCATGACAAAGAGCTCACCAAATGTCCAACTTAAGGACTTTAACTAAAAGTGCTAGGTGGGAGACAACCCACCATGGTATGATCGTTCCTTTTGCAATTTCAATTTTTATTTCGTTTTGTTTGTTTTTAAGTTTTATTTTATTTTATTCTATTTTATTGAACCTGGAATTATTCATAACATCCATATCAGCATTGCATTCTGCATTCTGCATATTAAAAAAATGAAGAGAATGCGACGCGCCAGCGTTGCTGACGCATCCGTGTTATATGTGCATGCGACAAAAAGGAAGAATGAACAGAAAGTCACGCGGGAGCATGGTTGGAGGCGTGCCTCAGGCACAAGCACGCCTACGCGAACGCGTCCTTTGCGAATCCAGCCTTCCACGCATGCGCGTCACCCACGCGCACGCGTGACCCCGCGAAATCGACATAAATGGGTGTATGGCAGCAAGTTGTGATGGAGTGGGGCTAGAACCATACTAGAAGCACAAGGCCTACCACACGAACGCGTGCCCCACGCGTCCGCGTCATTTTAAAAGAAAGGCCATGCACGCGTGCGCGTCACCCATTTGCACGCGTCACCCACGCGCACGCGTCACCCACGTGCATGCGTCACCCTGAATTTTGGCAATGTGCATTTAGAACAGAGAGTTGTGCGTACGCGAGGCTACACTCGCGCCAATAGCACAAATCAGGTCACGCGTGCGCGTGACCCACGCGTCCGCGTCCGCGTTGCCTGCGCCGCACATCTTATGCAGATCAGCGCCAAAAATCTTATCTTTTCTTCCCCAATCCTAATTTTTCCTTCCTCCTTTCTTATTTACTTCTTCTTCATCCCTTTAATATCTCATCCTTCTTCACTTCCATTCTATTTTACTTAATTTATTTTCATACTTTCATTCATTGCATTTTAATTTCGTGCATATTTTTATTTTCTTTTCTAAATTTGTTATTTTTCCATTGGTGTTAAATTTTCTTATTCAACTGTTGTATCTTTTCTGGTATTATTTTGGTGCTTAGTGACTTATTTTACAATGTTGGGTGATATTATTTTTCTGTCAATGTTAATCTTTTATGATCCTTGTATTTCTTTTGCATTGACATGAGCTTATACTATCTTGCATTACCCACACTCTTTGCCCCTTTGTTGCAATTCTTGCACTATTGATATGCCATGTGCTTCTATTGTTCTCTCACTTGCATATTGTAGCTACCATGTAATTGAGACCCTCCTTATTTGGCATTAACCTAACCATATTTTATTTGTGGGTTACCTTTCTCCTTTTTATCTTCTTTCAGGATGGCCACCGGAAAAGGAAAGGAAAAGAACTTCTATATGGGGCGACAGATAAGTCCACCTGCACAATCTTTGGAGAAAAGCGTCAGTTGGAGCTACCCATCCACTTGCACATCTTAGCATGCACAGAGGATGGTGCAATCTTTAAGTGTGAAGAGGTTGATACCGATCTCCATGGGTTAGTACCTTCCTGTCTCAACACCAATGTTTAAATTTTCTTTGTTAAATTAGTTGTTGTATTTGCATGTTTGTTTGATTTTGTGCATATTTTACCACATGGTTGAAGTAATATTTTCTTTTTCAAGAAACTTTTTATAGCATTTCACTAATTTGAATTAAACTTTTTGAAAAACTTGTTTGAAGAAATTTTATTTTGGAACATGGTTTTAGAGCTCGAACACACAAAACCAGTGAGATTTTGAGCCTACTTGATTGGTTGTATCTTATCAACTAATATTTTATTTTTTTGGTGTGTGTTGTTCTCTCTAAAATTGTGATCTTTGTCTTGCTTAATTCTATATTTCCATTGTTTAATGTATGCATATACTTATATGATTGAGGCCTTGTTTTACTCAGCTTACATACCCATATGGCCTTAACCTTTTCATTATCCTTTGCAAACCAATGTTGAGCCTATTTTACCCCTTTGTTCTTTACTTTAGCTCATCACTAACTCTAAGTGAAAAACAATAATGTCCTTAATTTGAATCTTTGATTAGCTTAGACTAGTAAAAGTGCTTATGATTTAAGTGTGGGGAAATTGGGTTTGGAAATATTTGGTTTGAGAATTAAGTATGTTAGAATTTTTCTGAAAATGTGAAAGAATGTTGAGAATATGTTCATGCATTCAATACCTTAATCATATGCATTGAGAAAAGCAAAATAAAGAAAAATTATGAAAAAAAGAGAGAAAAAAATAAAAATAAATAAATAGAAAAAAAAAAGAAAAAGAACAAACAATAAAAAGGGGACAAAATGCCCCAAAGTAAATGGTGAAAGCAATGCATATGAGTTGTACTCAAATTCAGATGCATGAATATGTGGAAAACATGGTTAATGGATAGTTAGATCTTGCATTGTAATTACATGGATTGTCTTTAAGTTAGGTGGGAAAAGTTTAGGTTAATTAAGGAATCAGATTTTAGTCCACTTAACCAAATACAATCCTACCTTGACCCTAACCCCATTACAACCCTTAAAAGACCTCTTGATATGTGTATTTTGTGCATTAAATTTTTATTGATTGTTAGATGAAGAGCAAGTCATAGAAAGCAAAATTAGTAGAGAATTGAGAGATCGAACCTTAAACACCTGAGCGATTAGAGTGCATACACTTCTAGTGAGGGTTCGATGCTCGATTCTTTGTTCCCGGCTTTCATGAGCTATTTTCTTCTGCAAGTTTACTTGTACTTTATTTTGTGATTTGAATTGGTGAAATCTGATGACAAGTCATCATATACCCATTTTCTATGCTTTTTCATACAAGAAATTGATGATTTGTGCTTAAATATTGAATGCTTTTGTGCTTAAATGATATATTTTCTTGATCTTTTAATTTTATAAATCTTGTAGGAAAAAAAGAAGAAAAAGAAGCAAAGAAGCACAAAAAAGGAGAAAAAAAAGAGCTTTGGGATACACTTTGAAGTTGGGGTACACTTTGGAGGCTTAGGCCACGCTTTTAAAAGCGTGGCCCATGACCAAATCAAGGAAGGAAGCAGCCAGCACGCACACTGAGGTTGGAAGCAAGAATTTCGCTAAGGTAAAATCTGGGCGCTCACAGCATGACCATGCCTCCTTCAAAGGGCTATAACTTAAGCTACAGACGTCCAATTGATGTGCTTCCAGTTGCGTTGGAAAGCTGACATTCAGAGCTTTCCAACGATATATAGCAATCCATATTTGGCGTACAATTGAAGCAAGAACGAAAGGCATCTTTAAGGGCCAAAAACAAGCGAAAATAAACCAAAATGCTTCCACCAAGGCTCGAAGAGGGAGACACAAGGAACCCAAGGAAGTCTGCCCTCAAGGAGAGCAGAATGCCCTCTTGGAGGGCAATGTCGTGTTTTCTTCATGAAAATTCAAGGAAAAATTGCAACAACTTCCTCCACCAAGTTTCGAACACAAGACCTCTAGGAAGCCAAGCCTTAGGCGTGAATTAGGTGCCAAGAAGAAAAAGCCAAGCAATGCACTCCATGGGATTCGAACTTGGCACTCCCCAAAGGAAACATTGCCCTGCCCTCCGCAAGGGCAGGGCAGCATCTTTTGTGGCATGCACACGCGCACCATTCTGGCGCACCAAGGAGCCTCGGCCAGCACCAGCAGCACGCACGGGGCACCATTCTGGCGCACCAAAAATTTCCGCCCTACCCTCCGCAAGGGCAGGGCAGCATCCTGCAGCATCAACTCGTGCACCACGCTCGCACCAAGGCCGCACTCATCAAATCCTGCCCTGTCCTCCACAAGGGCAGGGCAGCCTCCTGGAAGCAATTTTCCTTCATGGGCTGAAATTGAATTAAAAACCCAATTTAATTCATTTCTTCACCAAATCAAAAGCCCATCCAAACCCCAAAATCCAAGAATAGGAAGTGTATAAATAGGAGCTAGTTTTATGTAATTGAGGAGCTCGAGACTTTATTTTTGAATTTTCCTTTCTACTTGCATTTTAATTTTGAACTTTGGAATTTGCTAGAGAATTGGGAAGGAGAATTGATCTCTCTTCTTCCTGGTTCCTTCTTGAGCACTCTTTACTTTTCTTGCTTTGGATCTTGGGTGAAGAATTGAAGAACTTCTGTTTCAATCTCACCTTGAGATCTCTTCTTTAATTTTCTGCATAATTGAATTTTACTTTCTGTTTATTTCTTCTTCTGCAATTTCTGCAATTTGCTTTCTTTTACTTCTTCTGCAATTGTTCTTGTTGGATCAAGGAAGGATTTGAGATCTAGACTTGTTATCTAGTCTCCTCCAATCCTGAGATCTTCAACATTCTTTTAAATTGCTGCAAATTAAGCACTGCTTTTCTGTTTAGAATTCTTCAAGCAATTTCCATTTTCTGTTTAGATCTGTTGCATGATTTTGCACCTTTTACTTCTCTGTTTGATTGCTATTTACACTTTCCTGTTGAATTTTAATTTCCAGCACCCAACCCCCTTTACTTTTCATGTAATTTACATTTCTTGCAATTTAAGTTTCAGTTATTTTACTTTCTTGTTCTTTAAGTTTCCTGCCACTTTACTTTCTGCAATTTAAATTCCCTGCAAATTTACATTCTGTTGCTCAACTTCACACAACTCATTCAATGTTAGCTTGACTAAACTAATCACCCACTAAAATTGCTTGATCCATCAATCCCTGTGGGATCGACCTCACTCTAAGTGAGTTATTACTACTTGATGCGACCCGGTATACTTGCCGGTTGGATTTGTGTGTTGGAAATTTGTTTTTCCACAAAAACACCATCAAGTTTTTGGCGCCGTTACCGGGGATTAATTAGATTAACAATGATTAAGTGGGTGAGAAGTCTAGATCAAGCATTTTCTTTATTTTTGTTCTCTGTTCTAAGTTGAAACCAAGGTGTTTGAGTTATTGCCTCACTAAGAAAATCATCTCTGAGATATGAATTTCAATTTTCCGTGGTGTTGTGTTTTACAAAATTCAAATGGAGTTCAACTCATCTTATGATCAAACAAATTTTATGGGATATTACCCACCATCACCAATCTCTAATGGTGGCTGGGAATATCACCAAGAGAATACACATTCTGAGCACTCCAATTCATGGAGATTTGCTTCAGAGACACAAGATGAGCAAGAAAATCATATGGGATACCAACCACCACCACAAAATGATTCATATCATTATCCTCATGGTGGATGGAAGTATCACCAAAGAATGGAAGAGCATCCACCCTCACATCCCAGTTTCTCATTTGAAAGTTCTTCATCACTTGATTATTATTACTCTCAACCTTCATCTCTTGAACCACCTGATGAGGATTACCTTCAAGCCATTGAAATACATAAAAACTCGTGGAAAGATACACACAACCCCAATCCTGGAAAGAAATCATCTTCAAGAAGATGAATGGCCCCTTAGAGCAAACAAGGAGGAGCGTAGAACCACTGAGCAAGGAAAATGAAGGCCAATTGATGGATGTGAAGGAGAAAGTGGAAGAGCAAGATAAGGAGGCCACTGCATCAAGTGAACTTTTAATGAAGAATGAGGTGGTTGAAAATGAAACTGCACTTGAGGTGACAAGGGAAGAAGTGGAGGATCAAGAAAGTGAGGAAGACACTCAAGAGAAGTCACCCTCAATTGAAGCAGAGAGTTGCATAGAAGAAGGATTCATGGAACCACCAATTGAAGAGGCTCTTAATGAAGAAATCACTCCAATAATCACACAGCAACCATGTCTTGACATCCAAGAAGTGAAGGCAATTAACAAAAACACCAAGAAGAGGATTGTGACCAAGATACCAAGGACAACATTCAAGAGAAGGTCAACTGCAAACAATCCTCCCCCTGATCCAGCAAGCAAGATTAATCAAGCCAATTTCACAAGGAAGCTTGCTGAAAGGAGACCAAGACAGGGGACAATAGCTGAAACTTTTCCCCTCTTGAAGTCATTCCTCTTAACAAACTGGAAGAAGAGGAAGAAAGTGAAGAGCAACATGTCAAGCTAATGACACTAAAAGAGCACTTGTTGGGAGGTAACCCAACCGTAGGTACATTTCTTTTTATGCTTTGTTTAAATTCAATAAATTGGCATATGGTTACATTCTAAGTTTGGTGTTGCCTTGCAACAAATTATTTTCAATCTTTTTGGATGATTGCATCAAATCAAAAATGAAAGTGACACACCAAGATTCTAAGTTTGGTGTGCCACTTATTTTCTATGCAAATCATTCTAGCAACATCACTTGTCTGCATAATCATATTGCCTTTTGCAGTGTTATTTTTCTTCTTCTTAGTTGGATAATTTTTGTTTTCTCTTTGTTTCATTTATTTACTTATTTTTAATGCTTCTTTCATTAACTGTTTTTGTTAATACATCACCAAAACATCCTTATTCATGACAGATTCTTCACTTGGTGATTGTATTCAACAAATAACAGTTTCTTTTGTTTAGTTTTAGTTCAAATAAATTCACATATGGTTGCATTCTAAGTTTGGTGTTGCTATGCAACAAAATTTGGTTCCAATATCTATTAGATACTTGCATCAATTCCGAGTGAAAGTGTCACACTAAGTTTGGTGTGCCACTTATTCTTTATGCAAAGTATTGTGCACACCTTCTTATGCTTGCAATCAAATGTCGCTGTCTCTTGTGCCTTGATTGTTATTTTTCATTTTTGCTTGCTTAAAACACATGTGCTACTAACATTTCATTGTGTAAGACATTCATGATCCATCTTAGCCCCATAGCCATTGTTCTAATTGTTGCTTGAGGATGAGCAAGCACTCTAAGTTGGCAAGGGAAAGGGAAGAATTGGAGAAAAAGGACAACAATAATGAAGATGAACTACAAGGTTGTAAAGTTCCTTTTCCTCTCCTTTGTTTCCAGCACTTTAAATTGCATGATTGTCTTTATATTCTCTGTATGCATGTGTGGTATGACTAAGCATAGCTTGAATTTTGATTGAAACATGGTGCTGTGGCATTATAACTACCAACTTGAGCTTTGTGAATTCAAAAGCAATAAAGTATCATGATCATAAACAAACAAGGCATTAAAGAAGAATTTGGCATGTGCATACAAGTATTGGATAGCTAGTATGATTGATTGTTGCTCAATTGCATTGGATTTTATTTAATTGAAGTTTTTCATCTAGTACATTTTGTGAAATCTTTTGAAATCATGAAAACCTTGAAGAAGCAAATACAATTAAAGCAAGAAAAGAAAAAGGGAAAGAATGAGAAAGCTGAAGGCTCTGAGTACCAATGGCAATTTATTTGTTAAGTGCTTGTGGTGTTTATGTATCAAGTCAAATGCTTGAAAACAAAACACTTAGAAGTCAAGGCTAGGCTCAAGTGCAAAAGCACTCCCTCAAAGCTCAAGGTTCTGAGCATCAATGATTAGAGAGTCAAAAAAAAATATGATGAGCTTAATGAAGTCCTCTAATTAAATGCTTGTGGTGCTTATGTATCAAGTGGTAATACTTGAAAACAAAGCATTTAGAAGTCGTAGCTTTGTTATTAACTCATGGGGCAAAGCACCCAAAAGGAGAAGCTAAAAAAAAAAAAGAAGAAGAAAAAAAAATTCAAAAGCTTGTTTCAAGGAAGAATTATAAGAAAAAGATTTCATAAAAGAAGCTAGATAGAAGCATCAATCATTTACATCTCTTTTGTAATTGTAGCATGCATAGAAAACTAGCTTGCCATGAACATTAACTTGCTACTCTTCTTACCTTGGATTGTCAATTTCTATTGCATGATTTTTTTCTTGCTTGGGGACAAGCAAGGTTTAAGTTTGGTGTTGTGATGACAAGTCATCATATACCCATTTTCTATGCTTTTTCATACAAGAAATTGATGATTTGTGCTTAAATATTGAATGCTTTTGTGCTTAAATGATATATTTTCTTGATCTTTTAATTTTATAAATATTGTAGGAAAAAAAGAAGAAAAAGAAGCAAAGAAGCACAAAAAAGGAGAAAAAAAAGAGCTTTGGGATACACTTTGAAGTTGGGGTACACTTTGGAGGCTTAGGCCACGCTTTTAAAAGCGTGGCCCATGACCAAATCAAGGAAGGAAGCAGCCAGCACGCACACTGCCCTGCCCTTGCCAAGGGCAGGGCAGAATCGTGATGCACATTGAGGTTGGAAGCAAGAATTTCACTAAGGTAAAATCTGGGCGCTCACAGCATGACCATGCCTCCTTCAAAGGGCTATAACTTAAGCTACGGACGTCCAATTGATGTGCTTCCAGTTGCGTTGGAAGGCTGACATTCAGAGCTTTCCAACGATATATAGCAATCCATATTTGGCGTACAATTGAGGCAGGAACGAAAGGCATCTTTAAGGGCCAAAAACAAGCGAAAATAAACCAAAATGCTTCCACCAAGGCTCGAAGAGGGAGACACAAGGAACCCAAGGAAGTCTGCCCTCAAGGAGAGCAGAATGCCCTCTTGGAGGGCAATGTCGTGTTTTCTTCATGAAAATTCAAGGAAAAATTGCAACAACTTCCTCCACCAAGTTTCGAACACAAGACCTCTAGGAAGCCAAGCCTTAGGCGTGAATTAGGTGCCAAGAAGAAAAAGCCAAGCAATGCACTCCATGGGATTCGAACTTGGCACTCCCCAAAGGAAACATTGCCCTGCCCTCTGCAAGGGCAGGGCAGCATCTTTTGTGGCATGCACACGCGCACCATTCTGGCGCACCAAGGAGCTTCGGCCAGCACCAGCAGCACGCACGGGGCACCATTCTGGCGCACCAAAAATTTCCGCCCTGCCCTCCGCAAGGGCAGGGCAGCATCCTGCAGCATCAACTCGTGCACCACGCTCGCACCAAGGCCGCACTCATCAAATCCTGCCCTGCCCTCCACAAGGGCAGGGCAGCCTCCTGGAAGCAATTTTCCTTCATGGGCTGAAATTGAATTAAAAACCCAATTTAATTCATTTCTTCACCAAATCAAAAGCCCATCCAAACCCCAAAATCCAAGAATAGAAAGTGTATAAATAGGAGCTAGTTTTATGTAATTGAGGAGCTCGAGACTTTATTTTTGAATTTTCCTTTCTACTTGCATTTTAATTTTGAACTTTGGAATTTGCTAGAGAATTGGGAAGGAGAATTGATCTCTCTTCTTCCTGGTTCCTTCTTGAGCACTCTTTACTTTTCTTGCTTTGGATCTTGGGTGAAGAATTGAAGAACTTCTGTTTCAATCTCACCTTGAGATCTCTTCTTTAATTTTCTGCATAATTGAATTTTACTTTCTGTTTATTTCTTCTTCTGCAATTTCTGCAATTTGCTTTCTTTTACTTCTTCTGCAATTGTTCTTGTTGGATCAAGGAAGGATTTGAGATCTAGACTTGTTATCTAGTCTCCTCCAATCCTGAGATCTTTAACATTCTTTTAAATTGCTGCAAATTAAGCACTGCTTTTCTGTTTAGAATTCTTCAAGCAATTTCCATTTTCTGTTTAGATCTGTTGCATGATTTTGCACCTTTTACTTCTCTGTTTGATTGCTATTTACACTTTCCTGTTGAATTTTAATTTCCAGCACCCAACCCCCTTTACTTTTCATGCAATTTACATTTCTTGCAATTTAAGTTTCAGTTATTTTACTTTCTTGTTCTTTAAGTTTCCTACCACTTTACTTTCTGCAATTTAAATTCCCTGCAAATTTACATTCTGTTGCTCAACTTCACACAACTCATTCAATGTTAGCTTGACTAAACTAATCACCCACTAAAATTGCTTGATCCATCAATCCCTGTGGGATCGACCTCACTCTAAGTGAGTTATTACTACTTGATGCGACCCGGTATACTTGCCGGTTGGATTTGTGTGTTGGAAATTCGTTTTTCCACAAAAACACCATCAAAATCCAGTTCATATTTGTTCTTGAAAGATTTATTTACTTATTCACCAAGTATGTAGAATCATTTTTTGCATGTAGTTACATTCATATAGATAGGTTGCATTTCATACATTCTACCATTCCCCTTCACTCTTTTAGTTCTCTTGAGCTTAGCATGAGGACATGCTATTGTTTAAGTGTGGGGAGGTTTATAAACCCCTATTTTATGATTCATCTTGTGCTTAAATTGAGCGTTTTTATCAAATCTTCACCCACTTATTCATGTAAATTGCATGGATTTACTATTCCTTCCTTATTTTATGATATATGAGAAAACATGTTTCCTATGCTTTAAAAATATTAAATTTAATTATCCTTTATTTCCATTCGATGTCATGATTTGTGTGTTAAGTATTTCCAGGTTTCATAGGGCAGGAATGACTTAGAGGACAAAAAGAAAACATACAAAATGGAAGGAAAGCACAAAAATGGAGTTTTGAAGAAAAAGCAGTAACGCGAACGCTTGGACGACACGAACGCGTGCTTAGCGCAAAACGCAAACGACGCGCACGCATGGATGGTGGACGAAATTGTGATCATGCTTGAATTTGGCTCTTTGGTATGTACACAAAAACTATTGTGGCTTTGGTTGAATTCACAACTCCGTTCAACTAACCAGCAAGTGTACTGGGTCGTCCAAGTAATAAACCTTACGTGAGTAAGGGTCGATCCCACAGAGATTGTTGGTATGAAGCAAGCTATGGTCATCTTGTAAATCTCAGTTAGGCAGATTAAAAAGTTATGGGTTTCGAAAATTAATAATAAAATAAGAAAATAGATGATATAATAAAAAGGGATAGAATACTTATGTAGATTCATTGGTAGGAATTTCAGTTAAGTATATGAAGATACTGTAAGGCTCAAGGACGCCTGCCCTCCTACTGCTTCAACTCAATCCTTCTTATTCCTTTCAATGGTAAGCTGTGTATAGGGGTTCACCATCAGCGGTGGCTACTTTCAATCCTCTCGGGAAAATGGTCCTCTGCGGCTGTCACTCGCATGGCTAATCGTCTGGAGGCATCACCCATGGTTGATGGCTACATCCCATCCTCGCAGTGAAAATTATGCTCACGCACTCTGTCACAGCACGGCTAATCACTGGTTGGTTCCTGCTCCTACTGGAATAGAATCCCTTGATTCTTTTGCGTTTGTCACTAACGCCCAGCACTTGCAAGTCTGAAGCACGTCACAGTCATTCATTACCGGAATCCTACTCGGAATACCACAGACAAGGTTAGACTTTCCGGATTCCCAGGATCCTACTCGGAATACCACAGACAAGGTGAGACTTTCCGGATCCTCATAAATGCCGCCATATATCTAGCTTATACCACGAAGATTCTGTTGGGGAATCTAAGAGATATACATTCAAGCTCTGTTGCATGTAGAACGGAAGTGGTTGTCAATCACGCGCGTTCATCAGTGAGAATGATATTGAGGGTTATCTAATCATCACATTCATCATGTTCTTGGGTGCGAATGAATATCTTGGAATAAGAATAAGAGAGAATTGACTAAAAGAAAATAGAACTGCATTAATACTTGAGGTACAGCAGAGCTCCACACCCTTAATCTATGGTGTGCAGAAACTCCACCGTTGAAAATACATAAGTGAAAGGTTCAGGCATGGCCGAATGGCCAGCCCCCATGTGGTCACAAGACCGAATGATCAAAGACCTGATCCTAAGATCTAAAGTGATCAAAAGATATCAAATACATTAGTTAAATGTTCTATTTATAATAAACTAGCTCCTAGGGTTTACATGAGTAAGTAATTGATGCATAAATCCACTTCCGGGGCCCACTTGGTGTATGTTTGGGCTGAGCTTGATCAATCCACGAGCTGAGGCTTCTCTTGGAGTTGAACTCCGAGTTATGACGTGTTTTGGGCGTTCAACTCCGGATCATGACGTTTTTCTGGCGTTTAACTCCAGACAGCAGCATGTACTTGGCGTTCAACGCCAAGTTACGTCTTCAATTTCCGAATAAAGTATGGACTATTATATATTGCTGGAAAGCCCTGGATGTCTACTTTCCAACGCCGTTGAGAGCGCGCCAATTGGAGTTCTGCAGCTCCAGAAAATCCATTTCGAGTGCAGGGAGGTCAGATTCCAACAGCATCAGCAGTCCTTTTGTCAGCCTTTTTCAGAGTTTTGCTCAAATCCCTCAATTTCAGCCAGAATTTACCTGAAATCACAGAAAAACACACAAACTCATAGTAAAGTCCAGAAATGTGAATTTAACATAAAAACTAATGAAAATATCCCTAAAAGTAGCTTGATCTTACTAAAAACTACCTAAAAATAATGCCAAAAAGCGTATAAATTATCCGCTCATCACAACACCAAACTTAAATTGTTGCTTGTCCCCAAGCAACTGAAAATCAAATAGGATAAAAAGAAGAGAATATACTATAAATTCAGAAATATCAATGAATATTAATTATAATTATATGAGCGGGACTTGTAGCTTTTTGCTTCTGAATAGTTTTGGCATCTCACTTTTTCCTTTGAAGTTTAGAATGATTGGCTTCTCTAGGAACTTAGAATTTCGGATAGTGTTATTGACTTTCCTAGTTAAGTATGTTGATTCTTGAACACAGCTACTTATGAGTCTTGGCTGTGGCCCTAAGCACTTTGTTTTCCAGTATTACCACCGGATACATAAATGCCACAGACACATAACTGGGTGAACCTTTTCAGATTGTGACTCAGCTTTGCTAGAGTCCCCAATTAGTGGTGTCCAGAGCTCTTAAGCACACTCTTTTGCTTTGGATCATGACTTTAACCACTCAGTCTCAAGCTTTTCACTTGGACCTTCATGACACAAGCACATGGTTAGGGACAGCTTGGTTTAGCCGCTTAGGCCTGGATTTAATTTCCTTGGGCCCTCCTATCCATTAATGCTCAAAGCCTTGGATCCTTTTGACCCTTGCCTTTTTGTTTTAAGGGCTATTGGCTTTTTCTACTGCTCCTTCTTTTTTTTTTCTTTCTATTTTTTTTCGCCATTCACTGCTTTTTCTTGCTTCAAGAATTAATTTCATGATTTTTCAGATCATCAATAACATTTCTCTTTGTTCATCATTATTTCAAGAGCCAACAGTTTTAACATTCATAAACAACAAGATCAAAAGACATATGCACTGTTCAAGCATTCATTCAGAAAACAAAAGTATTGTCACCACATCAATATAATTAAATTAAATTCAAGGATAATTTCGAAATTTATGTACTTCTTGTTCTTTTGAATTAAAACATTTTTCATTTAAGAGAGGTGAAGGATTAATGGATTTTATTCATAGCTTCAAGGCATGGTTACATACTAATGATCATGAAATAAAGACACAAAATATAGATAAACACAACATTAAAAACCGAAAAGCAGAAAGAAATAAGAACAAGGAATGAATCCACCTGAGTGAAGGTGGCGCCTTCTTGAAGGTCCAATGGTGCTCTTTGAGCTCCTCTATGTCTCTTCCTTGCTTCTGTTGAATGATTCCTAGTAATTTTGGTGTTTCTACCCTTAGTTGCTTCCAATATTTGTGTGGGGGACAACTTATCCCCTGAGGTATCTCAGGGATCTCTTGATTTGCAGCCACATGTTCTACCACTGAGCTATGACGGCTTATATGAGTCTTTCCATCTCCCATGACTCAGAGGTGGAAGCTTTTTGTCTTCCCTTTGAGGTTTCTCTGGCCTTAGGTGCCATTAATGGTAATGGAAAAGCAAAAAAAAGCTATGCTTTTACCACACCAAACTTAAAATATTGCTCGCCCTCGAGCAAGAGAAGAAAGAAGAGAAGAAGAAGAAGAAGAAAATGGAGGTGAATGAGGGGAGATGGATTCGGCTATATGGGTGGGATTGGGTGGGAAAGAGAAGTTGAATTGTAAAGGTAGGTGTGGTGTATGGGGAAGAGTGGATAGATGTAGGTGGTGAATGAAAAACAGAAGGGATGACCATGAATGGAGAGAGAGAGGGCGAGGTAGGTGGGGATCCTGTGAGGTCCACAGATCCTGAGGTGTCAAGGAATTCCATCCCTGCACCAAATAGGCATGTAAAATGCCTTCGTGCACCATTCTGGCGTTCAAACGCCCATTGGTGCATGTTCTGGGCGTTCAACGCCCAAATGTAACATGTTTCTGGCGTTGAACACCAGTTTCATGCTTGTTACTGGCGTTCAGCGCCAGTTTTTCCTCTCTGGGCACATTCCTGGCGTTTAACGCCAGGTTGTTGCTTGTTTCTGGCGTTCAGCGCCAGAATGGTGCTCTGTTCTGGCGTTGAACGCCGGCCAGATGCACCTTACTGGCGTTGAACGCCAGTCTGCGCTACCTCCATGGTGAAAAATTTTTTCTTCTATTTTTGACTCTGTTTTTAATTTTTTTGATTTTTTTCGTGACTCCTCATGATCATGTACCTAATTAAACATAAAAATAACAAAGAAACAAAATAAAATAAAATTAGATAAATAAAATTGGGTTGCCTCCCAACAAGCGCTTCTTTACTGTCAATAGCTTGACAGTGGCTCTCATGGAGCCACAAGGTGATCAGGTCAATTTAAGTGTGGTCCCAACACCAAACTTAGAGTTTGGATATGGAGTTTGAACACCAAACTTAGAGTTTGGTTGTGGCCTCACAACACCAAACTTAGAGTTTGACTGTGTGGGCTCTTCTTGACTCTGAACTGAGAGAAGCTCTTCATGCTTACTCTCTTTCGTCACAGAGGGATGGCCATGTGCTTTAAACACGAGGTAGTCCCCATTCAATTGAAGGACTAACTCACCTCTGTTGACATCTATCACAGCTCCTGATGTGGCTAGGAAAGGTCTTCCTAGGATGATGCATTCATCATCTTCCTTCCTAGTGTCTAGGATTATGAAATCAGCAGGGATGTAAAGGCCTTCAACCTTTACTAGCACGTCCTCTACTATTCCATAAGCTTGTCTCATTGACTTGTCTGCCAATTGTAATGAGAACAAGGCAGGTTGTACCTCAATGATCCCCAGCTTCTCCATTACAGAGAGTGGCATAAGGTTTATCCCTGACCCCAGATCACATAGAGCTTTTTCAAAGCTCATGGTGCCTATGGTACAAGGTATCAGAAACTTGCCAGGATCTTGTCTCTTTTGAGGTAGAGTTTTCTGAATCCAAGTATCTAGTTCACTAATGAGCAAGGGAGGTTCACTTTCCCAAGTCTCATTACCAAACAGCTTGGTATTCAGCTTCATGATAGCTCCTAAATATTGAGCAACTTGCTCTCCAGTCACATCTTCATCCTCTTCAGAGGAAGAATAGTTCACAGAGCTCATGAATGGCAGAAGGAGGTTTAATGGAATCTCTATGGTCTCTAGATGAGCCTCAGATTCCTCTGGATCCTTAATAGGAAACTCCTTCTTGCTTGAGGGACGTCCCAGGAGGTCTTCCTCACTAGGATTTTCGTCCCCCTCCTCCCTTGTGTATTCGGCCTCTTTGATCACATCAATGGCCTTGCACTCTCCTTTTGGATTCTCTTCTGTATTGCTTGGGAGAATACTGGGAGGAGTTTCAATAACTTTCTTACTCAGCTGGCCCACTTGTGCCTCCAGATTTCTAATAGAGGATCTTGTTTCATTCATGAAACTAAAAGTGGCCTTTGACAGATCAAAGACTATATTAGCTAAATTAGAATTGTTTTGTTCAGAATTCTCTGTCTGTTGCTGAGAAGATGATGGATATGGCTTGCTGTTGCCTAGCCTATTACGTCCACCATTGTTAAAGCCTTGTTGAGGCTTTTGTTGATCCTTCCACGAGAAATTTGGATGATTTCTCCATGATGAGTTATACGTGTTTCCATAAGGTTCACCCATGTAATTAACCTCTGCCATGGCAGGGTTCTCAGGATCATAAGCTTCTTCAGAAGCTGCCTCTCTAGTATTGTTGGATGCATGTTGCAATCCATTCAGATTTTGAGAGATCATGTTGACCTGTTGAGTCAACACTTTGTTCTGAGCCAATATGGCATTCAGAGCATCAATTTCAAGAACTCCTTTCTTCTGAGGTACCCCATTATTCACGGAATTCCTCTCAGAGGTGTACATAAACTGGTTGTTTGCAACCATGTCAATGAGTTCTTGAGCCTCTTCCGGCGTTTTCTTCAGGTGAATAGATCCACCTGCAGAATGGTCCAATGACATTTTTGAAAATTCAGAGAGACCATAATAGAATATATCTAATATGGTCCATTCTGAAAACATGTCAGATGGACATCTTTTGGTCAGCTGCTTGTATCTTTCCCAAGCTTCATAGAGGGATTCACCATCTTTTTGTTTGAAGGTTTGAACATCCACTCTCAGCTTGCTCAGCTTTTGAGGAGGAAAGAATTTATCCAGGAAGGCAGTGACCAGCTTATCCCAGGAGTCCAGGCTATCCTTGGGTTGTGAATCCAGCCATACTCTAGCTCTGTCTCTTACAGCAAAAGGGAAAAGCATGAGTCTGTAGACTTCAGGATCAACTCCATTCGTCTTTACAGTCTCACAGATCTGCAAGAACTCAGTTAAAAACTGATAAGGATCTTCAGATGGAAGTCCATAAAACTTGCAGTTTTGTTGCATTAAAGCAACTAGCTAAGGTTTCAGCTCAAAGTTATTGGCTCCAATGGCAGGAATGGAGATGCTTCTTCCATCAAACTTGGACGTTGGCTTTGTGAAGTCACCAAGCATTCTCCTTGCATTATTATTATTTTCAGCTGCCATCTCCTTTTCTTGTTCGAAAATTTCTGAAAGGTTATTTCTGGATTGTTGTAATTTAGCTTCTCTTAATTTTCTCTTCAGAGTCCTTTCAGGTTCTGGATCAATTTCAACAAGACTGCCTTTATCCTTGTTCCTGCTCATATGAAAGAGAAGAAAACAAGAAAAGAAAGAGGAATCCTCTATGTCACAGTATAGAGATTCCTTTATGTTAGTAGAAAAAGAAAGGGGTAGAAGAATGAAGAAGGAGGTTCGGATTTTTGGATGAAGAGAGGTGAAGAGAAGTGTTAGTAATTAAATAATTAAATAGAAGAAGAAAAGAGAGGGAGAATTTCGAAAATAATTTTGAAAAGGGGTTAGTGATTTTCGAAAATTAGAGATAAATTGTAATTAAAATTAAAACATGAAACAATTAGTTAATTAAAAAGAATTTTTGAAAAAGAGAGAGATATTTTCGAAAATAGAAGAGGGAAAAGTAGTTAGGTGGTTTTGAAAAAGATAAGAAACAAACAAAAAGTTAGTTAGTTGATTGAAAAAGATTTGAAATCAAATTTAAAAAAGATATGAAGATAAGAGGTTAGATAAGATATTTTGAAATCAAATTTTGAAAAAGATAAAATTTTTGAAAAAGATCAAATAAAAGATAAAAAGATTTAATTCAAAAATTTTGAAATTACTTACTTCACTAACAAGAAACTACAAGATAAGATTCTAGAACTTAAAGATTGAACCTTTCTTAACAAGAAAGTAACAAACTTCAAATTTTTGAACCAATCACATTAATTATTAGTGAATTTTCGAAAATATGATGTAAAGATAAGAAAAAGATTTTTGAAAAATAATTTTTAAAATTTTCGAAAAAAAGAAAAAATGAAAAAGATATGATTTTTGAAAAAGATTTTGAAAAGATAGGATTTTTAAAATTGAAATTTTGACTTGACTTGTAAGAAACAACTAATTTTGAAAATTTTTGACCAAGTCAACCCAAAATTTCGAAAATTTGGAGGGAAATAAGGAAAAGATATATTTTTTATTTTTGAATTTTTAATTATGAGAGAGAAAAACAACAAAAATACTTTATGCATGAAATTTTTGGATCAAAACAATGAATGCATGCAAGAATGCTATGAATGTCAAGATGAACACCAAGAACACTTTGAAGATCATGATGAACATCAAGAACATAATTTTGAAAAATTTTTGATGCAAAGAAAACATGCAAGACACCAAACTTAGAAATCTTTAATGCATGGACTCTAACAAACAAAAAATGCATATGAAAAACAACAAACAACACAAAACAAGAAATCATCAAGATCAAACAAGAGGACTTATCAAGAACAACTTGAAGATCATGAAGAACACTATGAATGCATGGGATTTTCGAAAAAATACAAGAAAAAAAATTTTTTAAGCATGCAATTGACACCAAACTTAAAAATTGACTCAAGACTCAAACAAGAAACACAAAATAATTTTAGTTTTTATGATTTTCTAATTTTTTTTTTGAATTTTTATTAAATTTTTTTTCGAAAGTAAGGTGTAGAAAAACGAAAAATAAAAGAAAAATTTTTGAAAAAGATTTTTGAAAAGAAAAGTACCTAATCTGAGCAACAAGATGAACCGTCAGTTGTCCATACTCGAACAATCCCCGGCAACGGCGCCAAAAACTTGGTGGACGAAATTGTGATCATGCTTGAATTTGGCTCTTTGGTATGTACACAAAAACTATTGTGGCTTTGGTTGAATTCACAACTCCATTCAACTAACCAGCAAGTGTACTGGGTCGTCCAAGTAATAAACCTTACGTGAGTAAGGGTCGATCCCACAGAGATTGTTGGTATGAAGCAAGCTATGGTCATCTTGTAAATCTCAGTTAGGCAGATTAAAAAGTTATGGGTTTCGAAAATTAATAATAAAATAAGAAAATAGATGATATAATAAAAAGGGATAGAATACTTATGTAGATTCATTGGTAGGAATTTCAGTTAAGTATATGAAGATACTGTAAGGCTCAAGGACGCCTGCCCTCCTACTGCTTCAACTCAATCCTTCTTATTCCTTTCTATGGCAAGCTATGTATAGGGGTTCACCATCAGCGGTGGCTACTTTCAATCCTCTCGGGAAAATGGTCCTCTGCGGCTGTCACTCGCATGGCTAATCGTCTGGAGGCATCACCCATGGTTGATGGCTACATCCCATCCTCGCAGTGAAAATTACGCTCACGCACTCTGTCACAGCACGGCTAATCACTGGTTGGTTCCTGCTCCTACTGGAATAGAATCCCTTGATTCTTTTGCGTTTGTCACTAACGCCCAGCACTTGCAAGTCTGAAGCACGTCACAGTCATTCATTACCGAAATCCTACTCGGAATACCACAGACAAGGTTAGACTTTCCGAATTCCCAGGATCCTACTCGGAATACCACAGACAAGGTGAGACTTTCCGGATCCTCATAAATGCCGCCATATATCTAGCTTATACCACGAAGATTCTGTTGGGGAATCTAAGAGATATACATTCAAGCTCTGTTGCATGTAGAACGGAAGTGGTTGTCAATCACGCGCGTTCATCAGTGAGAATGATATTGAGGGTTATCTAATCATCACATTCATCATGTTCTTGGGTGCGAATGAATATCTTGGAATAAGAATAAGAGAGAATTGACTAAAAGAAAATAGAACTGCATTAATACTTGAGGTACAGCAGAGCTCCACACCCTTAATCTATGGTGTGCAGAAACTCCACCGTTGAAAATACATAAGTGAAAGGTTCAGGCATGGCCGAATGGCCAGCCCCCATGTGGTCACAAGACCGAATGATCAAAGACCTGATCCTAAGATCTAAAGTGATCAAAAGATATCAAATACATTAGTTAAATGTTCTATTTATAATAAACTAGCTCCTAGGGTTTACATGAGTAAGTAATTGATGCATAAATCCACTTCCGGGGCCCACTTGGTGTATGTTTGGGCTGAGCTTGATCAATCCATGAGCTGAGGCTTCTCTTAGAGTTGAACTCCGAGTTATGACGTGTTTTGGGCGTTCAACTCCGGATCATGACGTTTTTCTGGCGTTTAACTCCAGACAGCAGCATGTACTTGGCGTTCAACGCCAAGTTACGTCTTCAATTTCCGAATAAAGTATGGACTATTATATATTGCTGGAAAGCCCTGGATGTCTACTTTCCAACGCCGTTGAGAGCGCGCCAATTGGAGTTCTGTAGCTCTAGAAAATCCATTTCGAGTGCAGGGAGGTCAGATTCCAACTGCATCAGCAGTCCTTTTGTCAGCCTTTTTCAGAGTTTTGCTCAAATCCCTCAATTTCAGCCAGAATTTACCTGAAATCACAGAAAAACACACAAACTCATAGTAAAGTCCAGAAATGTGAATTTAACATAAAAACTAATGAAAACATCCCTAAAAGTAGCTTGATCTTACTAAAAACTACCTAAAAATAATGCCAAAAAGCGTATAAATTATCCGCTCATCAATGGACGACGCGGATACATGCCTTGAGCAGAACGCAATTGGCGTGGACGCGTGACTGACGCGTACGTGTGACAAGAAAAAACTCCAAATGACTCGAACGCGTGACCCACGCATACGCGTGACAGACGCCACGTGCAAAAATTGCAGAAAATGCTTCTAGCGATTTCTGAACCCTCTTTTGGCCCAGATCCAAGTCCAGAAACACAGATTAGAAGCTATAAAGTGGGGGAATCCATTCATTCAAAAGAAGAAGCTGATAATTCATAATTTTAGGTTTTTAGATGTAGCTTTTAGAGAGAGATGCTCTCTCCTCTCTCTTAGGATTTAGGATTTAGGATTAGTCTTTAGGATTAGGATTTCTTCGTCTTTTCAATTCCAGGTTTAATATTCCTTTACTTTACTTTATGTTTTCTTCTACTTTTAGTTATTCTATTACTTTAGTTGATTACTTGATGTTGCCAATTTGGTTTATGAATTCCTATGTTCAATCTAACTTTCTATTTAATATAATTCGAGGTATTTTAGATATATGATTTTTATTTAGCTTTCTATATTCTTGGCTTTGGTTGAGTAATTAGAGACTCTTGAGTTATCAAACTCTTTTGTTGATTGATAATTGGAAGTTGCTAATTGACTTGAATTCCACTAACTCTAGTCTTTCTTTGGGAATTGACTAGGACTTCAGGATTCATTTTGATTTATCCACTTGACTTACCTTCATAGTTAGAGGTTGACTAAGTGGGAGCAACGAGCAATTCTCATCACAATTGATAAGGATAACTAGGATAGGACTTCTAATTTTCATGCCTTGCCAAGAGTTTTCTTAATTATTAATTTATTTTTCTTGTCATTTAAATTACTTGTTCCTTATTTCAAAAACCCAAAATAAAATATATCTTTTTCCATAACCAATAATAAATCATACTTCCCTGCAATTCCTTGAGAAGATGACCCGAGGTTTGAATACTTCGGTTATTTATTTTTATTGGGTTTACTTAAGTGACAAACAAAACTTTTGTATGAAATGATTCTCTATTTGTTTAGAAACTATACTTACAACGCGATTACTTTTGTTAAATTATTTACCGATAGAAAATTCGATCGTCATTGATCAAAAGATAGATTCAATCATGGATGAATTTCTATCCACAATTGTATTATCTCCCATTGGACATGAAGTTGAAATTATAGAAGAGTGTGCACAACCTCCCATACCCCTGGTGAGCAATGAGAAAGAGAGTGAATTGAAGGAAAGCTACCAAGAGGAACAAGTTGGCATGGTGTATATCGAAATTGAAGAATATGAAGAGGTTGGTCAAGAGATGGATTTATTCATCAATGAATTCCTATTCGAAATGGAATCACCTCCCATTGGGCAAGAAATCGAAGTTCCTGAAGACAACACCATGCCAAGTAATAAAGGGAAAAAGGTTGAAATTGAACAAGCTTTGGAAAAGGTGGAGATAGTCAAAGAAGAGCATAAAGAAGTCGACCTTGCATTGTCTAAGTGTGGGGAGGCTCTCCTTCCCAAGTCACCATCCTACACAACATTCAAGTGGGTAAAATTCTTATCTTCAAGCTTTACTTTCTCACTTGAATATGGTTTAATTCAAACGGATGGACAACTTAGAGCTCTTCGTAGAACTAAGAGTAAGAAGGAATTGTGTAGTGGTTGGAAATTTGGTATTAGGCTCGTTAAGGTCAAAGCTTCAAGGTATAGGAACCACTATTGGAAGAATGCCACTTTGTATGAGTCTAGAAGGGTATCATGGAGTGCTAAAGAGAATTCTATTTGTCAATCACCCAAAAAGAAAAATTATGAAGATCAACTTAAAGACGGGTGCGAAAATAAGATATGGGATCTCGGATCGAAGTATGAAGACCAACTATGGGAACTCATATCTTGGGTGGAACCCCACCCCACCTTGGTGAAGATGGTTGGAAATTCTGTCAACCAATTGAGAAGCAAAGATCCTTGGATATTCAAGGATGAGTACAAGCATAAGCCACCATGACAATGAGCTTCTCAAATGTCCAACTTAAGGACTTTAACTAAAAGTGCTAGGTGGGAGACACCCACCATGGTATACTCTTTCCACTCTCTTACAAATTTCATTAATAAGTGATTTGAGTTACCATTGTAGGTAGTTTTCCATTTCATTTTAGTTGCTTTAATAAATTGATTGTTAGAATTTTGACATGTATGTTGTGCTTGTTAGTAGTTGAATAAATTTCAAATCAATATGAATTTTTGTGAATTGTATACTTTTTGATTGGTTAGGAGCTGTAGGTGTTGATAGGGAGCTTTTGAGCATTTTAAGCTGTTTGAAAAAAAAAAGAGGGGGTGGCGTGCGCGCACGTTGTACGTGCACGCGCCCATGAGTGGATGCAGCCCATACATTTTTCAGATAGTTCGGCCTCTCTTGTGCGTACGTTAAGCTTTTAGCCCAACTCGTCCCACGCGGACGTGCACAACACGCCTACGCATCCTTCCGCCTTTATGGGAAAGCACGCGAGCGCGCACATTGCGCTTGCGCGCTGCTAGACTAGTTGGCCAGGAACGCGGACGCGTATATTCCACATACGCGTCCCTAGGCTGCGGGCACCAGCCAATATATTTTCCAGAGAGTTATGCTGGCGTTGGGCCAGCACTAAGCCTTCAGCCCAATTCGTAGCACGCAGACGCTTATAGTACATGCACGCGTCTTTACCAATTTTCCCAATTACGCGTGAGCGCACAAGACGCTCCCGCGTCCATGCCTAAATCCACCAATTTACGCGGACGCGCGCTGTGCGCGTCCGCGTCGATTTAAAATTGAATAACCTTAAGGACGGGACAAGAACTCGAGCAGGCGCACCTTATTCCCCCCATCCACCCCCAATGTCTCTCCCTCTTCTCCCTCTCACTCCATCCCACCCCCTCCGATCACCACTCACCGGCATCTAACCACCGCCATCGCCCCTATCTTCTTTCACCATCACCCCCATTCTCTTTTTCTCTCTCCCACTCATCGCCCCTTTCTCACTGCCGCGCCCCTGTCACTGCCGGCAGACCTTACAGCCGCTGTGCAACCCTCTCATTTCCCTTTTTTCTTCTTCCATTCTCTCTCTTCACCATTCACACTCATCACTGCATCGCCACCCTACACCAGGGCTGCTCTGTTTCACTGTCCCACCGTCTTGCTCTTCTGCTTCCTGCGCCGCCACCTGCTTCGCAGGCCGTCACTGATCTTGGGCCGCATTTTGGTTATGCCCCCTCCTCCATTCCATTTCCCAGTTCCTTTTCCCCCTGCCTTTGCTCCCAGGTTCCATAGCCCACTTCACTGTTCTGTTTCTTTACTATTTTTTTACTTTTTGATTTTGTTCATTAATTTTAGATTCATAGTTGGTTAATTTTGCATGCTAGGCTAGATAGAAATAATTGTGGTTAGGTAGTTAGGATGTGGTTAGAGGATTCTAGGCCTGATAAGTGCTCCATTTATGTTTATCTATTTGAATGCTACATGTTGCTCTGCTTTTGTGTTCTTCTCACTGCTGTTTTGTTTGCTTGATGTTGTCCGAGTCATGTGCATCTTTTACTTACTTGCCCATTGATATGTGCTCATGTGACTGATTTTTGCTATTGTTTACTATCCAGGAACGTCTGAATTACTGCGGGAATGCTGCCCAAATTTCTAGAAATTGCTTTATTTTTAAACATGTCACCTACAATTGAACTTGTTGCTTTTGAAATTGAACATTCAACTGGTTACACCAAGTTCAATTCGTAGGCGACTTTGGGTCGGCTCTTCGTGTTTCATATGTTTTCTGTGACTTGCTTTAAACCATTTTAAGCTTTCACTTTTCAAGATAATCAAATGTTTTGACTTGTGTTCATTCACTATTTGATTTGACTTGAGGATCTTTCTGAATATGGTCCTTTCTTTTGCAACTATTGGCTCATTCAACTTTTGTAACCCGTTTTCACTCAAAGTGGTTTCTAACTTGTCTTGGTTACACAAGGTGTACTTTCATGATGTCAATGCCAACTATCGCAAACCTCGTGACTACATCAGTAATTGATGACTTGCTTTCAATAAATTGATTCTTTTGCAATTTCATATTTCATCATCAATGACTGTTTTTTCCTCATGATTGTGAGCATGATTGTCCTCTATACTTTGTGAGCTTCTTTTGTTGAGCCAATAACCGTCATATCACTAATTTTTGACCTAATTTCTAATTCTAACTTGATTAACCAACTGATTTCTTCCTGTTGTTTTGAACATAACTCCTTTAATCATTCTTTTGAATATGGTGTTTCTTAGGCTCCATGAATAAGCATTGTGCAATCGTGGTTTAAATTATTGGCTTGTGACTTAATTTGCATTCTGAATTTTGTTACTTGCATCCCAAGAATTCTCTTTTCTTTACTCACTTCATGAATATGCCTTACTTTGAGTGCTTTACATCTATTTGGCTAGTTGCTTATATCATATCACATATCTATTTTTTAGGATGTCGGAAAAAGGAAAAGCCATAGAAACTACCTTAAAGAAAAGGAAGCGCTCTAAAACTTCCACCTCTTCCCATTATGCCAACTATGCTAAAAATCCTCTGAATGACGTGGACAAAGAGAATTAGTTGCTACCATCCACTGACCCAACCAGATTTCCCAATCTCTGCTGTGAGCTTCGCTTCCCTAAATATCGGAAGACGAATCTGAACATTGAGAAGAAGTTGGACCTTCCCAATGATGTGAGGCGTGCCATAAACGCCCGTATTCTAGAATTGGGCTTGGATTTTGTTGATAGAGATTTGGGGAAGATAAACACTTCATGGGTAAGAGAGTTCTACTGCAACTTCTTTCGCGCCCCTCTTGATTCAGTCCACCTGCGGGGTAGGGAGATCTTGATCACTGAGGTAGCCATTGGGGAGGCATTACTTTGCCGACCTCTCACTGATGGCCCATGTGCCCAACAGCAGGAAAAGGTAGCCATCCACTGTATGACCTTTGATTATGAGGTGCTTAAGCGTGTGATTGCCACACCAGATGCTCCATGGGTAATGGATTCGGGCAACAAGAAGCCTAAAGGGATGCTATTCGCTTATCTGTCTAGAGAGGCTAGGACTTGGCAGCAGATATTTATCCACTATGTCTTGCCCACTACTCATTTTTCTGAGATCCCGATGGACATGTTAGTTCTAATTGGCTGTGTCATCGAGGGCAAGGAGGTATATTTTTCCCGGTTGATCCGGCATAGCATGTGGCGAGCGCATATTCGTGGCCTACTTTCGTTTTCTACACTGGTCACCAGCATGGCTGAGCTAGCCGATGTTCCATGGTAGGATGATGATGTGACATCACCACCCCCAGATGACGACGACAAGGAGGTTACTATTTTATGGGGTGGCTGGGTGTACGAGAAGCCCCCGGCCAGACGCCGTTCTTGGGCTAGAACGGTCGTAGAGGCAGTTAGACCTTCGTCCTCCACGGCGGCAGCTCCTTCTTCTTCAGCAGTCGTAGTTCCTTTGCCACCACCGCCAGCACCTGAGCTGACATGCCTACTAGTACAGCGCCTGTTTCTCTTCATAGAGCGCAGCGATCGTCGTATCATGCGATGTCTCGATCGCATAGATCAGGTGTTTGTCTCACAGGGTATTGAGCTATCTCCGCTCTCGGATTCTCCCGCCTTCGATGAGCAGGATCAGGAGGAGGAGCATGTTGAGGAGCCGACTCAGCAGGGTGCACCCCCAGAGACACAGGCCACCACAGAGGTCCAGCAGCCCCCTGAGGATTCGCAGCCAGTACCACAGCCTGAGCCTGAGCCACAGCCCGGTGTGACTGTTGACCCCCATCCCAAGCTTCAGTAGTAGCATCGAGGACGATGCTTGTTTCTAAAGTGTGGGAAGGTCACCGTTCGTGACCGGCGGATAGCATGTGTGGTGAACTTTCAAACATTTATCTTCTAGTCTCCTCTATTATGAACTTTCAGACATTTATCTTCTAGTCTCCTCTACTTTATTTCATTTTGCACTTTATCTTTGCACTTTAGTTTTGAGATTATTTTGGGATTATTGTACATATTTGCTATTGTGGATACCTTTATTTTGATTGTTGCATGCACACTTTTATTATATATATATATATATATATATATATATATATATATATATATATATATATATATATATATATATATATATATATTGCATCTTAGCCTTTTGGTTGTGATTTGTTTTAGTTGGAAAGTAGGGTAAACTAAGGAATTTTAGAACTTCCTAATCACACCATTACATTTAAGATAAGCTTAGTCAAAATGATGAAATTTCCAAGGAATTTAACTATAGGGCACCACCCCAATTGATTGGAAAAATTTTTTTGTGAAACTTGCTTGAATTATCTATATTTTGTGAAGCATGTTTTGAGCTAAGAACACAAGCAAGTGAGTTTTAAGCCTATTGGTGTGGTTACATCTTATAACCACTTATTTCCCTTCTTGTGTACAATTGTTCTCTTTTTATGATTGTGATCCTTAATTTGTCCAATTCTATATGTCTAATTATTCCTTGTATTCATGCATTTATATGATTGAGGCCATTATTTTATTAGCTCACTTAACCAAATAGCCTACCTTTTACCATCCATTGTAACCAAGTTTGAGCCTACGCTTAACCCAATTATTCTTTATTTTAGCACATTACAAGCCTTAAAGCGGAAAACAATAAAAATCCCTTGTTTGGATCTTTGATTGGCCTAGGCTAGTGAGAGTGTTTGTTATTCAAATTTGGGGGGATTTGGGAACATTGGTTGGGATAAAAAGGATGTTTTGTATTTTTATATTTTGCAATTGGGTGCATGCTTATGTATTGACCAAATGTATAGACCTTGTACATTGATGATGTTGTATAAGGCTTGGAAGAAAAAAAATGGAAAGAACAAAAGAAAAACAAAGGAAAAAGAAAAAAACATATAAATGTGAAAAAGAAAAAAAATTAGAAAAAGAAGAAAAACAATACAAAGGGAACAAAATTCCCCAAAACGAAGCTCAATAAAAGATCAATGCATAAGTGTTGTGAAATGAAAAGAAAATGCATGGGTATGTGGAAAAGTGAAAGATGGGTAGTTAGAATAAAACTCAATTTTATAGGGCATTATATAGGTTAGGTGGGAAAGTTTAAGCTCATCAAGGATCCAAATTCTAGTCCACTTATCCATATATGATCCTACCTTGACCCTAGCTCCATTACAACCAATGAAAAGACCTCATGATATTTGTATGCATGCATTGAATGGTTGTTGATTGTTAGATGAGGAAAAGATTTTGAAAAGCATGATCAGGGGAGAATTGAGTGGATCAACCCCAAACACCGAGTGAATAGAGTGTAAACACTTCCGGTGAGGGTTTGATGCTCAAGTACATGTTTTCACCACTATCATCTATATTCATGCAAGTTTATAAATTCTTTTGATAGTTTCAATATAATTGTGGGTTGGATCTGATTCCTATTGCTCTAAGCCCTTGTGCTTGTATATGATCTCTTGGAAATTGATTTGTTTTGACCAAGCAAGTGTATTCATTATAGGTAGTTGCCTTTAGATAGGTTGCATGTAGCTTAGTTGCATTTAATAAATGTTATGCCCCTTAGTTCATTCTTAATTTAGCATGAGGACATACTAAGGTTTAAGTGTGGGGAGGTTGATAAACCCCGTTTTTAGGGTTTATCTTGTGTTAGATTTAGAGCGTTTTGATAACCTTTCATCACATTTAACCAATGAATTAGCATGATTTTGTGATCTCTCCCTCATTTGTGCTTAAGTATAAAAACATGCTTTCTAGGCCTTTAATTTGATAATTTTAATCCCTCCTTGATTCCATAAAATGCCTTGATGTGTTTACTAGTGATCTCAGGTTGAAAAAGGTTAGAAATAGATCCAAGGAGCGAGGAAGAAAGCATGCAAGTGGAGAGAAGCATGAAAAGCCAAAGAATTTATCTTGGCCAAGGACGCGTGCGCGCACCAGGCGCTTGCGCACACCTCGCGAAATAGGCCAGGGACGCGTACGCGTGCTGTGCACGTACGCGTCACAGTCCGCATGTGATTCCTTTAATGCAAGTCGTGCCTGGTGATTTTGGAGGGTTTTCTGGACCCATTTGGAGCTAGATTTTGGCGGGAAAAGATTTAAAAGACCAAGGATTGAAGGGGAAAGCATCAATCAATTAATCTTGAATCATTTTTAGTTCTTGTTAGTTTTGAGAGTTAGTTTCTAGAGCTCTAGAATTAGAATTAGGATTAGGTTTAGGTTAATCTCTCCTCTTAGATCTAGGTTTAATTCATGCTTTGATTTACTATTCTTTTATCAATTCTTACTGCTCTACTCTCCTTCTCTCTAGTTTTGTACTTTAATCCTTGTAATTCTTTACTTTGTTGTGGATCTCCTTTTGTTTTTCTTATTTTCTTTTAATGCAATTTGAGGTAATTCATGATAATTGTGATTTCCTTGATTGTTGTTGTTAATTCTTTACGTTTGATTGTTGTTAGAATTCATTCTTGTTGTGATTTACTATGCTTTTCTTTTATACCTTCCAGGTGTTTGATGAAATGCTTAGAAGGATGTTAGAGTAGAATTTTATGTTCTTGGCTTGGGAAGGTAACTTAGGAACTCTTGAGTTACTAATGTCCAAGTGATTGATAGTTGATAGCCATTGACTCTAGCCTTCATTAATTCTATTAGTGGAAAGCTAGGATTTATGGACTTGGATTAATATAACTCACTTGACCTTCCTTGCTACTTGTTAGAGGATGACTTAGTGGGATTGTTCCTTGCAACTATCATAATTGTGGTTAGTGATAAGGATAGAGACCCTTGACAACCAACCTTTGCCAAGACCATTTTGATATTAGAATTTTATTATCATTTACTTTTCATGTTTCTCATTCAAAACCCCAAAATATACAAGTCCATAACCAATAACAAGAACACTACCCTACAAGTCTTTTGAGAGACGACCCGAGGTTTAAATACTTCGGTTTATAGATTTTAGGGGTTTGTACTTGTGGCAAACAAATTTTTGTATGAAAGGATTATTGTTGGTTTGGAGACTATACTTTACAATGAGATTTCATTAGTGAAATTCTAAACCGTCAAAAATCTTAAAATCAGTTAGATTACCACTTTATACTACTAAGGCTTTAGTTGTATTATGGTTTATGTTATGTTTCGTTGTTTTAGTATGCTTTAAGATAAATCTGTGATGGATATGAAGTTCTAGGATTGCCTCTGGCATCCCAGGGTCTTATATCCTACATCACTGGGCACTGTTACTGATGCATTCGTATATTTACTTTTTTAACTAGTTAGTTTAGTTAGCTTTAGTTCAATTTCGTTCATTATTACTAAAATAAACAAGCAATTTTGTGAGTTTTTCTCCATGCATCTATGAACCAAGAACTAAGTGAAATTTGGCCAAATTCATGCAAATAATTCAAGAAGCTTAAAAATGCATTAGTATGAATGAATCTCTTGAAATTGGGTGCATAGAATAGCAATACATTGAGGAAGTTTCTTTGGTTTATGTTAGGTGATGAAGCAAAAAGGCTTGAGAACATTTCAAGCTTGGTAAGGAAGCAGAGGACTTGCACGTTGCTAACTTGGGTTACTACTGGCGTGTTTGGCAACAACTCAAGGCAGCAAGCATGGAGCCATGAGGAAGGGTGGCACGTTGCCAACTCCAAGAACAAGGGCGTGTTCCATAACAACGCTAGGAGCACTCATAGGAAGAGGCATGCACGTTGCCAACGCCATGTTCTATAGGCGTGTTTAGTGACAATGTAGCAAGCAACCTTGGAGAGCAATTCCAAAGCTTCGAGCACGTTGCCAACCTAGAAGATGAGGGGGCGTGTTTGAGGACAACGCAGGCAAGCAACGCAGCAAGAAAGCTTGGTTCAGGAAGGAGATAGCCCTGGATGATAGCTCGAGCACATTGCCAATATTGAGTTCCGAAGGCGTGTTCAATGACAACGCTAGGAAGCTTGACAAGGAGGATAAAGTTAGCACGTTGCTAACTTGGAGTTACAAGGGCATGTTCATCAACAACGCCAGCAGCTAGGCAACCTTGGAATGAAGCAACCCACGTTGGCAACTTGGAAATACAAAGGAGTGTTTGCCAAAAACGCTGGTGAGCTGGACAGCCTGACCTTACCTCCTTCAATGGAGTATATCTTGAGCTACAAAGCTCCAAATGAGGTGATTCCAACGGCATTTGAAAGTAGACATCCAGAGCTTTCCAACCATATATTATAGTATGGGATTGGCATTCATTTGAAGCTTCAAAAGCTGGCTTCATTTAGAGCTTCAGAATCTGAGCACGTTGGCAATGCTGGAAACAAGGGCGTTTTCACCAAAAACGTGTGCGATTTTGGCAGCCTGACCCTGTCTCCTTCAAACGAGCATACCTTGAGTTATAGAGATCCAAATTAAGTGCTTCCAGTTGCATTGGAAAGCTGACATTCAGAGCTTTTCAACCATATATAATAGTCTATAGTGGAGCATGAAATGGAAGCTCGAATCAGAGTCATCTTTAGGCCCCAAAAAACAAGGAAATGAGGTTGAAATTCAAGGAAGCATGAATGAGCCCATGAGGAAGCAGCGGGCACGTTGGCAACGTGCCAACAAGGGGGAGTGTTCAGCAACAACGCCAGCCCCATGTCCCAACCTTAGGAGGTTTGGCACGTTGGCAACTTGGAAGAGAGGGGCGTGTTCAGCAACAACTCCAACAAACTTGGCAGCCTGACCTTACCTTCTTTGAGGAAGCATAACTTGAGCTAGAAAAATCCGATTGAGATGATTCCAAGTGCATTAGAAAGAAGACACTCTGAGCTTTCCAATGATGTATGATAGTCCATATTGAAGCAGAAGATTGACACTCAAATTCTGGGCAACATTAAGCATGAAAGTAGAGTCAAGAAGAAGAAAAGCAAGTTGTTAGCAACAACTTGGGCTAACAACGCCCAAACACCAATGCCCACTTCCAGGAAAATACTTTGCACGTTGCCAACGTGCATTAAGACTAGCGTTATTAGCAAAAATGCCAAGCCATTGGGCCAGAACAATGAAAATGGGTCCTGTTTCTTCTATTTGACAAGAATTCTTTCATGAGCTAGCTAACCTCAAGCAAGCAAAACCCATAAATCTCAAGCAATCAAGGCCACAAGAATCATCTAGAATAGTTGATTTTCATTTAATTGTAATTTTCTTTTAATTTCATTTCAATTTGTAATTTAGTAAAGCCTATATAAAGGCCATAGTTTCATAGAATTGGGGGGTTGGATTGGAGGGATACGGAGGAGACCAATTTGAAATTCTGTGAATTGGCACACTCCATTGAGAGTGGGTCTTCGGACCCCTCCCCTTCATACACTCTTCTTCACCTCCCCTTCTCTTCTTCCTTAGTAGTAGTGTAGTTTAATTTGTAGTTTTCATCTATGAATTCTTGAATTCTCAATTTCTGTTTTGAAGTCTCACTCTTTATTTTCATACACTTTAATTTCATGCAATTTAGTTTTCAATTGAGAGCAATGATCACTTAATTCCCTTTGCATTAGGGGGAAGAGCTCTGTTTATTTGAATGAATTGATAACTCTTCTTCTCCTTCCTAATTCAAGTGGTTAATCCAAGAGGAAACTCTTGTTCTTCAAAGATTCAATCACCATCGAGAGAGGGATTAATCTATATGAATTATGTGGTGAATTTGGAAAAGGAGTCACATAATTCAGTTTAGAGTTTATCCTTTCATGATTTCCTTGATCAATACACTTTGGTTGGTATGTGAGATGTAACCTCCCTTAGTTGAGATTCTGGAAGTTGTGTGGCTTGGATTAGGAATTGAACTTCATCTCTTCTCATGAACAATTAGATCACGAGAGTGGCAATTGGTTGTGTTGAGAGAAATTGAGTTACCATGAGATTGGGACTCAATTACCCACAAATTGCCATGGATCTATACCCATGATTGAGAAGGAATTGATCAACATCAATTCATGAAAATTTGCATCTCCGACCCCTTAATGATCCTCTCCATTATTAATTTTTATTTCTTTTTCTCTTTAGTGTTTGAATACCCATTGCCCAATTCCCTTCTACACTCTTGCAATTTATTATTCTTGTCATTTACATTCTGTTTCTCTATTTCTTGCTATTTACTCTTTTGCTCTTTAGAATTCAGCACTCTACTTTCTTGCAATTTACTTTTGATGTCATTTAAGTTTCTTGCAATTTAAGTTTCCATTATTTACTTTCGGTCATTTTAATTGCTTTCCTTACTTTAGTTCTTAAATTTTCTTGTCATTTAATTCTCTGCAATTTCTTTTAAGCATTCAAATCTCATGAAATCAAAACCATGTTTGCTTGACTAAATCTACCATTTAACTAAAGTTGCTTAATCTACCAATCTCCGTGGGATCGACCTCACTCTTAGTGAGTTTTATTACTTGATACGACCCGGTATACTTGTCGGTAAATACGTGAATTCTTAATTTTTACGTATCAAGTTTTTGGCGCCGTTGCCGGAGATTGGAAAAGATTGACAATGATTAAGTGAATGGTAGTTTAGATTAAGCATTTTCTTTGTTTTTGCTTTGTACAGTTCTTTTGATCTTTTTGTTTTCTTTTTGACACTAAGGTGTTTGTGTTATTGCCTCCCTAAGAAATTCTCATCTGAGATATGAATTTCAATTGCTTTGGTGATTGTGTTTTACAAAACTTAAATGGAGTTTACTTTATCTTTTGATCAAACAAACTTTCTGGGATATCACCCACCACCACCAATTCCTAATGGTGGCTGGGAATATCACCAAGAATGTGCAAATCCTGAGCACTCCAATCCATGGAGATATGCTTCAGAACCACAAGATGAGCCAGAGAATCATATGGGATACCAACCACCACCACAAAATGATTCATATCATTATCCTCATGGTGGATGGGAATATCAACAAGAAATGATGGATCATGAGCAATCAACCCAAATGGGATATGCCCCAAGGTCACATAATGATCAAGCAAGTTACATGGGGTATTTTCCACCACCACAAAATGATTCAAGTTACCATACTAATTATGGTTGGGAAAATCAAGACCAAGGAATGATGGGGTTTGAGCAATCAAACCAAATGGGATACTTCCCAAGAACACAAAATGATTCATACTCCTATGAATGGGACAACTATCCAAATTGTGATTGGGAAGGACAAAACCAAGGAGAATTCAATGTTTCTTATCCCATCCATCAAGAGCCAGCACCTCTTAATTATCCAACCTCACCTCCAAATTTTTCATATCAAAAATCTTCACCACCTGAGTTTGCCTCAACACAAAATTCTTTCCAAAATCCATACAATTCAATTCATCAACCACAAAATACATTTGATTACTCATATAATTCATTCCATATCCCGCAACAACACTTCACTACAACATCCACACATCCACAAAATCCACCCCAACCTTTTCCTCTCTTGCTACAAATAGAACAGTGCCTCCAAAGTGCCCTAGAAACTCAAGAGAAAAGTAGAGAACTCTTGGAAGGACAAGAAATCATCTTCAAGAAAATAGATGGGCACTTAGAGCAAATAAGGAAACACTTCGGGTTGCCAAGCAGTGAGGATGAAGACCAATTTGTGGGTGAGGAAGTGGAAAAAGAAGAACAAAAGGTCCCTGTGTCAAGTGAAAGTGCAATGAAGGATAGGAACATGAGCCAAGGATTCCATGTCCACAGAGGCTAATTGAAGTGATAATGGAACATGAAGATTCCCTCCCAAAGGACTTAATGGAAAATCATGAAGAAGAAATGGAGGAAGAAAATCAAGGAGATTCACATTCAATTGAAGAAGAGAAGTGCAGAGAGGAAGGGCTCATGGAATCACCAATTCAAGAGGCTCTTGATGAAGACAAAACTCCAATAATCACACAACAACCAAGTCTTGAATCCAAAGAAGTGAAGGCAATTAACAAAAGCACCAAGAAGAGGATTGTGACCAAGATACCAAGGACAAAATGCAAGAGAAGGTCAACTGCAACACATCCCTCCCCTAAACCAGCAAGCAAGCTCAATCAAGCTATGTACAAAAGGAGGCTTGCTGAGAGGAGACCAAAAAAGGGACACTAGCTGAATCTTCTCCCCCCTTAAGGTCATTCCTATTAACAAATTGGAAGAAGAGGAAGAAAGTGACCAACATGTCAACCATAGGTATAATTTCTCTTCTCTGCTTTGTTTTCGTTCTTTGTTTTATTTAGATTCAATAAATTGGCATATGGTTACATTCTAAGTTTGGTGTTACCCTGCAACAAATTATTTTCAACTCTTTTGGATGATTGCATCAATTCTACATGAAAGTGTCACACTGAGATTCTAAGTTTGGTGTGCCACTTATTTTTCTATGCAACTCATCCAGCAACATCACTTTTCTGCATAATCATATTGCCTTTGCATTCTTATTTTTCTTTTATTTTGACATTTCGTTTGCATTCTCTATGTTTTAGTCACTTCTTTATTTTTATGTTTTCTTTTATTAACTGTTTTTGTTAATACATCACCAAGAGATCCTTATTCATGACAGATTCTTAGCTTGGTGATTGTATTTAACATACAACAGTTTCATTTGCTTAGTTTTAATTCAAATAAATTGACATATGATTGCATTCTAAGTTTGGTGTGCCACTTATATTTTTATGCAATGTATCATGCACACCATCTTATTTTTTTGCAATCACAATGTCTTTGTTTCTCTGTGCCTTGATAGTTACTCTTAATTCTGCTTGCTTCAACACATGTATCACTAACATTTCATTGTGTAAGACATTCATGATCTATCTTAGCCCCACAGCCACAGTTCTAATTGTTGCTTGAGGACAAGCAATCATTCTAAGTTTGGTGTTGTGGGGAAAGGGAAAGAAAAGGAGGAAAAGGACAACAATAGAGAAGATAAATTACAAGGTTGTAAAGTTCTTTTCCTCTCATTTGTTTCCGGCACTTTAAATTGCATGATTGTCTTATTACCTTCTTTATATACATGTGTGGTATGAATAGGCATAGTTTGATTTCTAAATTGCAACATGCTGCTGTGACATTATGACTACCAACTTGATTTTTGTGAATACAAAAGCAATAAAGTATCATGATCTTAAACAAATAAGGAATTAAAGAAGAATTTAGTATGTGCATACAAGTATTGGAAAGCTAGTATGATTGATTGTTGCTCAAGTACATTAGATTTTATTTAATTGAAGTTTTCATCTAGGACATTTTGTGAAATCTTTTGAAAATCATGAAAACCTTGAAGAAGCAAATGCAATTAAGGCAAGAAGAGAAAAAGGGAAAGAATGAGAAAGCTGAAGGCTCTGAGTACCAATGACAATTTCATTGTTATGTACTTGTGGTGTTTATGTATCAAGTAAAATGCTTGAAAACAAAACACTTAGAAGTCAAGGCTAGGCTCAAGTGCAAAAGCACTCCCTCAAAGCTCAAGGCTCTGAGCATCAATGATTAGAGAGTCAAGAAAAGAAATAAATGAGCTTAATGAAGTCCTCTAATTAAATGCTTGTGCTGATTATGTATCAAGTGGTAATACTTGAAAACAAAGCATTTAGAGTCGTAGTTTTGTTATCAACTCATGGGGCAAAGCACCTGTTCCGGTGGTTACCTGAAACGTGTAGCTCGGTCGTCTGGAGATGCCCGAGGTGGGGGTCAGGGACCCGAGCTTGATGTGTTGGCGGTTGGTGGTTGTACCTGCAATGACACTTCGATGCTTAAGTTAGCATGGGTCCAAGCAGATATGTGTAGAATGTGGAATGTATCTCATACCTGGGTGCTCCAGTGTATTTATAGTAGTTGGTCGTGATCTTCCCTGGATAAGATATTCTTATCTTATCTTATCTTTTGGGAGTTTTACCTCTATCTTTGTGGAACCGCCTTTCCTAGGCCTTTTCGGCCTTTAGGTTTTGGGCTTCGTTCCTTTTGATGGGCCTCTTTAGCTTTATTTGTCCGAGGTCCGACCTCAGGCGTGGGCCTTGGGACGAGGTCGGACCTTTTGTGGATTTTGCCGAGTTGGAGGAGCTCGGTCAGGGTATGAACAGTGCCCCTGCCCGAGTTCGTCCTTTTTGGGAGGTCGAGCTCGGGCATAGTTGTTTTTCAAATTTCAAAAAATGGCCGTTCCTGTTTTTATTGCATTTTACCGTTTCTCCTCGATTTCCGTTCGGGCTCTGTGAAGGCATTATTTATTTGCTCCCTTCCTTTTTCTTCGTTTATTCTGTTCCTTCCTGTTTTTCTAAGTTTTCGCCATCTCTTTTTCGAGCACCGCTTCTTCTTTCTCTTTGTTCTTCTTCCCCGAATCTTTCCGTGCGTCTTTCTGGGGTTTCCTCTGTGCCGCCGTTTCGTTCTCCTTGCTTTCGGAGCTCGTCGTCTTCTTTCTTTCTTCCAGGTTTGTTCTCGTCTCATATGCTTTTCTGTTCTTTTGTGTGGCTCTTTGTCTGTTTCTTCTTTCTTTATGCCTGGGTTGCCCCAAAAAGAGGCGCCGCCATTGCTTTGCTTGTATATGGGGGGGGCTCTTTTTGTTGTACTTTGTTCCGGGTTGCCGTATTTTCTTTTGTTGGGTTTTTGTTTCTTGCTTGGCTGAACGGGTTTTCGCTGTCTGCTTTATGTGATTTTTGCTTGCTGTTGTACTTCTTCTTTGTAGGTAAGAGTTTCATGTCTCGAAAGGTTTTTCAAGCGATGTCGACCAAGATTCCAAGTGGTCTTGGTTGGGTAGACCCCCTTCCCCTAAAAGTCCCTTCTGTGGTAGATTCTGAATATTTGGCTAGGTTCCGTAGGCACTGTAGCATATGTGAGAATAGAGAGTCTGAGAGGGATTATGAACTAGTAGCCCCGGAATCCGAGGAGAGAGTGTGCTTCCCGCCTTTAGATAGTTCCGAGAAGCTCTTCTTTTATGCTTATGATTGTTTTTTCTCTAAGCTGAGTGTCCGACTTCCTTTTACCGACCTGGAGTCCGAGGTGTTGTGGTCATGTAACCTTGCCCCTACGCAGCTCCATCCAAATTCTTGGGCGTCGCTCCCTCTATTTCTCTTTTTTCCTATTTGTTTGTGTTGACGAAGCCGGGGTCGGGTGGAGGGAAGGTGTCTTGGGTCTCTTTTAGAGCTAACCAGGGAAGGAAGTTTTGTACCCTTTATGATGAGTCCTTTCATGATTTCAAGAACTTTTATTTCAAGGTCCGGGCTACTGGAGACGTCCGACCTTTCTTTCTGGATGAGAGTGGGGAGCCTTCTTTTCCTCTTTGTTGGCAGGAGAATGTAGTGTCTGCTAAGTATACTTTTGAGAGTCTAGATGAGGTTGAGCAGGCTTTTGTGGGTGTGGTGAGCAGTTTATGGGGTCGGGCACCTCACTTGGATACGAAGAAAATGTTGGGGGATCCAAGCCTTCTCCGTTCCGAGTTAGGTAGTTTCCCGACCTCTCCGAGATTCTTCTTTTCAATATTGTTGTTTTGTTTGTTTTTGGTTGAATTTCTGTTGTGGTAATCCTTTTCTTTATATTTCTGCAGAGATGTCTTCTCAGGCGGATTCCATGAAGTTCCTTCGTCGGACGAAGAAGTCTGTGGCTGCTCGAAATATCGAGGCTGAGGCTTCTGCTCGATCTTCTCCGCAGAAGACTACCGTGGGTGTTCAGACTCGGTCGAAGACTATTCCGACTCCCCAGTTCCGAGCTATAAATCAAGACCCTCCGACCTCCGGGCCTGCTACCTCTTCTCCTCCCCCGTTCTCGGGTCCTCCTCCCAAGAAGCAGAAGACCTCTCAAGAGCTTGCGGGTTTTAACGATAAGGATTTCGATGCTCTTGGTTGGATTGAACAGCATATTCTCCCTCAGACTTTTATCTCTACTGATGACGTGTCTATGGAGCATCATTTTCAGTATATGGCGCGGAGTTGTGTTCGGATGGCCAGTCTTCATGCTGCTATTGCCCGGGAGTTCAAGAAATCCCCCATTGGCGCGACCAGCTCCCGACTTGAGAAGGCTCAGTCCGAGTTCGAGAAGATTAGTGAGCTGAAGGCTGCTAGGATTACGGAGCTGGAGGCCTCTTTGGAGAAGGAGAAAGCTAAAGCTACCGCGGCTGTGGCGGCAGCGAAAGCGTCCAAGGAGATGGCGAAGGCGGCGACGGAGAATTATACTCGGATATATGCCGAGCTTGTGGAGACAAGGGAGAAGTTGCAATCTGCTCAGGATGATTTTTACGAGCTGGAAGGCCATGTGGCTAAGGGTATGGATGCTATGTTCGAGAATTTGAAGGCTCAGGTCCGGGTTCTTGCTCCTGACCTGGATCTGAGCTTATTTAGTACGGATAACGTTGTTGTGGAGGGAAAGATTGTTCCTGCTCCTAATGAGGATGAGGTGCCGGTGTCCGATCCCAAGGTTCCGGTGTCCGACCTCAAGGTTCCGGTTGCGGACCCGACTTCACCTTTGGCCGGGGATGGATCGGGTGTGGAGGTTTCAAGCCGAGATGAGGGTGCTGTCAAGGCTGTCCCGATTTCTATGGTTCTTCCTCCGCAGCCTTCTACCGATGTGGAATCCGGAAAGGACCTTGATCCTCTGTAATCTTTTTATTTTTGGTTCTTTGCCCGGCCTGTGGGCTCTTTTATTTTTGGATGGTTTCTGTGAACGCTTTGGACGCTTTTTTGCTTTTAGCTACTTGTAGTAACTTTTTAGCTTATTATGCGGTGTTTTGCTTTGACTTTTTTAGTTGTTTTTGGATTTTTTAGCTAGCGCTTTGAAACTTCCGTTTTGTTTCTTTCCTTCGATTTCGTTTCTTCGCTTGTACTTTTTTAGTTGTTTTTGGATAACAACTTTTTTAGTAAGCGTTTTTGAAACTTCGTTTTATCCTTTCCTTCGATTTCGTTTCTTCGCTTTGTACTTTTTAGTTGTTTTTGTATAGCAACTTTTTAGTAAGCGTTTTCGAAATCTTCGTTTTCGCCGTTTTAAGGCTTCCTTCTCGGGTCCGGGCCTTTTCTCGGACCTCGGGTTGGGCAGTCGAGTACACCCTTTGTTGGGTCCGACCTTTCATTGGTCGGCCTTTTAAGTTATTTTTGTAATCTCTTTTTATTTGGCTTCTTTGAGCCTTTTTCAGAGTTACTTTTATAACTTCTCACATTAATTTGGACCTCGTCGCTTTTATCCTTGCCGACCTTATGTGGTCTCTCGGCAATGATTTTTTGCGTTTTGTCGAGCATAAATTAATGCGCCTTGGCGGGGTACTTTTCCAGGATTTGTTTTATGAAGAACAAAAGAAAATAGAAAAATTTGATTAGTATTTTAAAAAAGAAAGAATATTGGCAGAGTGTTTACCCTTGACTAGGTCGGGTGCCTTACTTGACCGGGTGTCTCATTAAAAAACCCTTTGTAGGGAAAAAGAGTACACCTCGGGTCAAATTTTTCTAGCTGTAGTACCATCTTAGATTACAGGCGTGCCAGGCCCTGGGCAGCTCATTGCCTTCTAGGTCGGATATCTTGTAATAGCCTGTTCCTAAGACTTCTGTTACTTTGTAGGGTCCTTTCCAGTTTGCAGCTAGCTTTCCTTCTCCCGACTTTTGTGTTCCGATGTCGTTTCGGATTAGAATTAGGTCGTGAGTGGAGAAGCTCCGTTTTATTACTTTCTGATTGTATCTAAGGGCCGTTCATCGTTTTAGGGCTTCTTCTCGGATCCGGGCTCTTTCTCGGACTTCGGGGAGGAGGTCGAGTTCTTCCTTTTGTGCCTGTGGGTTACCTTCTTCGTTGTAGAAGATGACTCTGGGTGACCCTTCATTTATTTCGATAGGAATCATTGCCTCCATCCCGTAAGCTAGTCGGAACGGCGATTCTCCCGTTGTAGAGTGTGGAGTTGTCCGATATGCCCATAGCACCTGGGGGAGCTCCTCGGCCGATGCCCCTTTGGCCTCTTGGAGTCTTCGTTTTAATCCGGCCAAGATGACTTTATTTGCGGCTTCTGCTTGTCCGTTGGCTTGTGGGTGCTCGACTGAGGTGAATTGCTGTTTGATTTTTAGTTCGGCCACCAAGTTCTGAAAACTTGTGTCCGTGAACTGTGTTCCATTGTCTGTTGTAATGGAGTAGCGGACTCCGAACCTTGTGACAATGTTTTTGTATAGGAATTTCCAGCTTTTCTGAGCCGTAATGGTGGCTAAAGGTTCAGCTTCGATCCACTTTGTGAAGTAGTCGACCCCTACTATGAGGTATTTGACTTGCCCCGGTCCTTGGGAGAACGGGCCGAGTAGGTCAAGTCCCCATTTTGCGAAGGGCCATGGTGCGGTGATGCTGATAAGGTCTTCGGGTGGTGCCTTGTGAAAATTGGCGTGTTTTTGGCAGGGGGGGCATATTTTCACAAACTCCGTGGCGTCTTTTTGCAAAGTTGGCCAGTAGAACCCGGCTCGGATTACTTTTTTGGATAATGCCCGAGCTCCGAGGTGGTTCCCACACATGCCTCCGTGGACTTCTTCGAGGACGCTCTTTGTTTCTGAGGTCGGGACACACCTAAGGAGGGGGTTTGCGAATCCTCTTCTGTATAATACGTCGTGAATTAGCGTATAACTCTGGGCGTCTTTCGTGAGTCTTTTAGCTTCCTTTCTTTCGGCGGGGAGAGTTCCCGACTTCAGGTAGCTGAGTATGGGGGTCATCCATCCTTGCTGTTGGTCGGATATATTTAGCGTTTCTTCCTCTCTTAGCACGGAGGGAGATCGTAAGGTTTCCTGGAGGAGACTTCTGTTGTTGCCTCCGGGCTTGGTGCTGGCAAGCTTTGAGAGGGCGTCTGCCCGGGCATTTTGTTCCCGAGGTATGTGCTGGATCTGTATTTCTGAAAAGTGGCGTAATTGTGCCTGGGTTTGGTCCAGGTATTTCTTCATAGTTGGGTCTTTGGCCTGGTAGCTTCCATTTACTTGTGATGTGACGACCTGGGAGTCGCTGAAGATTGTGATTTTCTGGGCTCCGACCTCTTCGGCTAGTTTTAGGCCTGCTAGTAGGGCCTCGTATTCGGCTTGGTTGTTCGAAGCCTGGAACTCGAATTTTAGGGATAGTTCTATCCGCGTTCCTTGGTCGCTTTCGAGTATAACCCCTGCTCCACTTCCTGTTTTGTTTGAGGACCCGTCGACATACAGGTTCCATGAGAGTGGGGTTCCAGGGGTCTCAGTGTATTCTGCGACGAAGTCGGCTAGATACTGAGATTTTATGGTAGTCCGGGCTTCGTAGTGGAGGTCGAACTCGGACAGTTCCACCGCCCATTGTAGGATTCGTCCCGCCAGGTCTGTTTTTTGTAGGATGTGTCTCATGGGTTGGTTTGTCCGGACTTTGATGGTGTGGGCCTGAAGGTAGGGACGGAGCCTCCGAGCTGTGAACACTAGGGCGTAGGCGAATTTTTCTATTTTCTGATAGTTTAATTCGGCCCCTTGTAGTGCCTTGCTTACAAAGTATATGGGGTGTTGTCCTTGGTCATTTTCGTATTAATGCTGAAGCGACTGCTCGATGTCCGACCGAGAGGTATAGTACGAGCTCTTCCCCTTTTACAGGTCGGGTTAGGATTGGTGGCTGCCCGAGGAATTCCTTGAATTCTTGAAAGGCTTTTTCGCACTCTGGGGTCCATGAGAAGGGTTTCCCTTTCTTTAGGAGTGAGTAGAGAGGTAGTGACTTTATCGCTGATCCTGCCAAGAATCTTGATAGGGCGGCCAGCCTTCCATTCAGTTGTTGTAATTCTTTGACGCACGTCGGGCTTTTCATATTGAGTATCGCTTGGCATTTGTCCGGGTTTGCTTCGATGCCCCTTTGAGTCAGCATGAAGCCTAAGAATTTTCCGGCTTCTGCGGCGAAGGTGCACTTTGTCGGGTTAAGTCTCATGTCGTGCTTTCTGAGGGTGCTGAAGACGCTGGTGAGGTCGGTCAGTAAGTTTCTGTCTTCTTGTGTCTTTACCAGCATGTCGTCGATGTATACCTCTAGCTGTAATCCGATGTGCTCTGAGAACACTTTGTTCATTAGCCTCTGGTAGGTTGCCCCTGCGTTCTTTAGCCCGAAGGGCATTACTACGTAGCAGTAGTTTGCCCTTGGGGTTATGAATGAGGTCTTTTCTTGGTCGGGTCCGTACATCGGGATTTGATTGTATCCCGAGTATGCGTCCATGAAGGAGAGATATCTGTAGCCTGAGGCTGCGTCTACTAAGGCGTCGATGTTTGGTAGTGGATATGGGTCTTTGGGGCAGGCTTTGTTGAGGTCTGTGTAATCGACGCACATCCTCCATTTTCCGTTGGGCTTTTTTACCAGGACCACGTTTGCGAGCCACAGGGGGTATTTTACTTCCCTAATGAACCCTGCATCTAGTAGTGCTTGTACTTGTTCCTCTATTGCTTGTATGCGCTCGGGTCCGAGCTTCCGGCATCTTTGTTGGATAGGTCGGGACCCCGGGTAAACTGATAGCTTATGGCACATCAGGTCGGGGCTTATGCCTGGCATGTCGGAAGCTTTCCAGGCGAAGAGGTCGGAATTCTCCTTTAAGAGGGTTATGAGTTCCTCTTTTAGGCCCGTTTTGAGGTTTGCTCCTATGTTTGTTATTTTTTCAGGTGTGTCCCCGATCTGTACTTTTTCGGTTTCTCCCTCTGGTTGTGGTCGAAGATCTTCTCGGGACTGAACTCGTCCGAGTTCTATCGTGTTGACTTCTTTCCCTTTCAAGCTCAGGCTTTCGTTGTAGCATCGCCGCGCTAGTTTTTGGTCGCCTTTTAGAGTAGCGATTCCCTTTGCGGTAGGGAACTTCATACAGAGGTGTGGGGTCGAGACTATAGCTGCCAGTCTGTTTAGGGTTGGTCGCCCAATGAGGGCATTGTATGCCGAAGTGACGTCAACGATAATGTAGTCGATGCTTAATGTTTTAGATTGCTCGCCTTTTCCAAAGGTAGTGTGTAGCGAGATGTATCCTAAGGGATGGATCGGGGTATCCCCTAGCCCGAATAGGTCGGTGGGATAGGCCTTTAGTTCTTTTTCTTCAAGTCCGAGCTTGTCGAATGCCGTTTTGAACAGGATGTCTGCTGAGCTTCCTTGGTCAATCAGGGTTCGATGTAAGTTGGCGTTTGCTAAGATAATGGTGACTACCATTGGATCGTCGTGTCCGGGAATTATCCCTTGAGCATCTTCTCGGGTAAATGAGATGGTAGGCAACTCGGGCAGGGGACTGTCTTCTCGGACATGATAGACTTCTTTGAGGTGTCTTTTTCGCGAGGATCTGGATGTTCCTCCGCCTGCAAAACCTCCATTTATCATGTGAACGTGTCTTTCAGGGGTTTGTTCGGCCCGACCTTCATTGTCTCCCCGTCTTCTCTTCCTGGTCTCTTCTCCTTTCTCTGCTATGTATCTGTCGAGTTTTCCTTCTCTGGCCAGCTTTTCTATAACATTTTTTAGGTCATAGCAGTCGTTAGTAGAATGACCGTAGAGCTTGTGATATTCACAGTATTCGGACCGATCTCTTCCCGCTCTCTTGTGTTTTAGTGGTCGGGGCGGTGGGATCTTTTCGGTGTGGCATACTTCTCTGTAGACGTCTACCAGGGAGACTCGGAGGGGGGTGTAGTTGTGGTACTTCCGTGGCTTGTCCGAGTTGGGTTCTTCTTTCTTCTTCTATTCCCGATCTCGATCTCGGAGTGGGTAGGTTGATTCCTTCCTAGAAGAGTCTCTTAACTGGGAGGTTTCCTCCATGTTGATGTATTTTTCTGCTCGCTCCTGCACCTCGTATAGGGAGGTCGGGTATCGTTTGGATAGGGATTGGCTAAACGGTCCTTCTTTTAGGCCGTTTGCTAGTCCCATGATGGCTGCTTCAGTGGGCAAGTGTTGTATGTCCAGGCAGGCTTTGTTGAATCGCTCCATGTATTCTCGGAGAGTTTCTTGGTTACCTTGCTTGATCCCGAGTAGACTGGGGGCATGTTTTGTTTTGTCCTTTTGAATAGAGAACCTTGTTAGGAATTTTTTGGTTAGGTCTTCGAAGCTGGTGATTGATCTTGGTGGCAGACTGTCGAACCACTTCATGGCTGACTTGGTGAGAGTGGTGGGGAAGGCTTTGCACCGAATCGCGTCGGAGGCGTCGACTAGGTACATTCTGCTTCTGAAATTGCTGAGGTGGTGACTTGGGTCGGTGGTGCCATCGTAGAGATCCATGTCGAGTGGTTTGAAGTTTCGCGGTACTTTCTCCTTCATGATCTCTCGCGTGAAGGGATCATGGTTGCCTTCGGGGGTGGTGCCGCGTTCTGTTCGGTCTTTTAGGTTGGCCTCTATTTTCCGCAGTTTTTCTTCTAATTCTCTGCGCTTGCGAGCCTCCCTTCTCAGATCTTGTTCAGTTTCTTTTTGTTTTTTTATGTCCTCTTCGAGTTGTTTCAGTCGGTTTTGTTGTGCCCGGACTGCTTCTAGAATTTCCGAGCTCTTTTCTCTTTCGGTATTTTGTGGATCCTTGTTTGGGAGTGATGTCTTTGGGCGATTCTGTTTGTTTCCTCCTGGAGTGCGTGGTGACAGAGGGCTGTCCGGTCGTTCTCCGGTGTCAACTTCCTCCTCTTGTTCTGATGTAGCGTGGTCATTGTTGAGAGGGTCGTCCGCCATGGTAAAGGGATGACTTCCAGGTCCCCGGCAACGGCGCCAATGTTCCGGTGGTTACCTGAAACGTGTAGCTCGGTCGTCTGGAGATGCCCGAGGTGGGGGTCAGGGACCCGAGCTTGATGTGTTGGCGGTTGGTGGTTGTACCTGCAATGACACTCCGATGCTTAAGTTAGCATGGGTCCAAGCAGATATGTGTAGAATGTGGAATGTATCTCATACCTGGGTGCTCCAGTGTATTTATAGTAGTTGGTCGTGATCTTCCCTGGATAAGATATTCTTATCTTATCTTATCTTTTGGGAGTTTTACCTCTATCTTTGTGGAACCGCCTTTCCTAGGCCTTTTCGGCCTTTAGGTTTTGGGCTTCGTTCCTTTTGATGGGCCTCTTTAGCTTTATTTGTCCGAGGTCCGACCTCAGGCGTGGGCCTTGGGACGAGGTCGGACCTTTTGTGGATTTTGCCGAGTTGGAGGAGCTCGGTCAGGGTATGAACAGCACCCAAAAGGAGAAGCTAATAAGAAAATCAAAAGATTGTTTCAAGGAAGAAATATAAGAAAAAGATTTCATAAATTGAGCTAGATAGAAGCATCAATCATTTACATTTCTTTTGTGATTGTAGCATGCTTAGAAAACTAGCTTACCATGAACATTGAGTTGCTATTCTTCTTACCTTGGATTGTCAATCTCTATTGCATGATTCTTTTCTTGCTTGAGGACAAGCAAGGTGTAAGTTTGGTGTTGTGATGCATTCGCATATTTGCTTTTTTAACTAGTTAGTTTAGTTAGCTTTAGTTCAATTTCGTTCATTATTACTAAAATAAACAAGCAATTTTGTGAGTTTTTCTCCATGCATCCATGAACCAAGAACTAAGTGAAATTTGGCCAAATTCATGCAAATAATTCAAGAAGCTTATAAATGCATTAGTATGAATGAATCTCTTGAAATTGGGTGCATAGAATAGCAATACATTGAGGAAGTTTCTTTGGTTTATGTTGTGATGAAGCAAGAAGGCTTGAGAACATTTCAAGCTTGGTAAGGAAGCAGAGGACTTGCACGTTGCTAACTTGGGTTACAACTGGCGTGTTTGGCAACAACTCAAGGCAGCAAGCATGGAGCCATGAGGAAGGGTGGCACGTTGCCAACTCCAAGAACAAGGGCGTGTTCCATAACAATGCCAGGAGCACTCATAGGAAGAGGCATGCACGTTGCCAACGCCAAGTTCTATAGGCGTGTTTAGTGACAATGTAGCAAGCAACCTTGGAGAGCAATTCCAAAGCTTCGAGCACGTTGCCAACCTAGAAGATGAGGGGGAGTGTTTGAGGACAACGCAGGTAAGCAACGCAGCAAGAAAGCTTGGTTCAGGAAGGAGATAGCCCTGGATGATAGCTCGAGCATGTTGCCAACATTGAGTTCCGAAGGCGTGTTCAATGACAACGCTAAGAAGCTTGACAAGGAGGATAAAGTTAGCACGTTGCTAACTTGGAGTTATAAGGGCGTGTTCATCAACAACGCCAGCAGCTAGGCAACCTTGGAATGAAGCAACCCACGTTGGCAACTTGGAAATACAAAGGAGTGTTTGCCAAAAACGCTGGTGAGCTGGACAGCCTGACCTTACCTCCTTCAATGGAGTATATCTTGAGCTACAAAGCTCCAAAGGAGGTGATTCCAACGGCATTTGAAAGTAGACATCCAGAGCTTTTCAACCATATATCATAGTGTGGGATTGGCATTCATTTGAAGCTTCAAAAGCTGGCTTCATTTAGAGCTTCAGAATCTGAGCACGTTGGCAACGCTGGAAACAAGGGCGTTTTCACCAAAAACGTGTGCGATTTTGGCAGCCTGACCCTGTCTCCTTCAAACGAGCATAACTTGAGTTATAGAGATCCAAATTAAGTGCTTCCAGTTGCGTTGGAAAGCTGACATTCAGAGCTTTCCAACCATATATAATAGTCTATAGTGGAGTGGTGCACGAAATTAATATCTCAATATCAAAATCAAGATTTCTTATGATTTCGCACAACTAACCAGCAAGTGCACTGGGTCGTCCAAGTAATACCTTACGTGAGTAAGGGTCAATCCCATGGAGATTATTGGTTTGAAGCAAGCTATTTTAATTTATTATTCTTAGTCAGGATATCAATCAAGATTATCAGTGGGAATTATTAGATTGGAAAAATAAAAGAGAATAAAATCGTTACTTGTTGTGCAGTAATGGGGAATATGTTGGAGTTTTGGAGATGCTTTGTCCTCTGAATTTCTGCAATGTAATATTCAACTCAATTGTTTGTAAAGCCCGTCTACGGCAAGTTGTATGTAGGGTGTCACCATTGTCAGTGGCTACCTCCCATCCTCTCAGTGAAAACGGTCCAGATGCTCTGTCACAGCACGGCTAATCAGCTGTTGGTTCTCGATCATGTTGGAATAGGATCCATTGATCCTTTTTGCGTTTGTCATCACGCCCAACAATCGCGAGTTTGAAACTCGTCACAGCCATTCAATCCTTGAATCCTACTTGGAATACCACAGACATGGTTTAGACCTTCCGGATTCTCAAGAGTGGCCGCCATCAATTCTAGCTTATACCACGGAGATTCTGATTAAGGAATCTAAGAGAAGCTCATTCAGTCTGATGTAGAATAGAGGTGTTTGTCAGGCACACATTCATGGATTGAGGGAGGTGATGAGTGTCACAGATCATCACCTCCTTCATAATTAAGCGCGAATAAACATCTTAGATAGGAACACACACACGTTTGAGTGAAATAGAAACAATTGCATTAATTCATCGAGACGCTGCAGAGCTCCTCACCCCCAACAATGGAGTTTAGAGACTCATGCCGTCAAAGTGTATAAAATTTAGATCTGAAAAATGTCATGAGATACAAAATAAGTCTCTAAAAGTTGTTTAAATAGTAAACTACTAACCTAGGTTTACAGAAAATGAGTAAACTATGATAGATGATGCAGAAATCCACTTCTGGGGCCCACTTGGTGTGTGCTGGGGCTGAGACTTAAGCTTCTCACGTGCCTGGAGCTGTTTTGGGCGTTCAACGCCAGGTTGTATCCTGTTTCTGGCGTTGAACTCCAACTTGTAACCTGTTTCTGGCGCTAGACGCCAGACAGCAGCATGATACTGGCGTTGAATGCCAGTTTACGTCATCTATCTTCGCGCAAAGTATGGACTATTATATATTGCTGGAAAGCCCTGGATGACTACTTTTCAACGCCGTTGAGAGTGCACCAATTCGAGTGCAGGGAGGTCAGGATCCAACAGCATCAGCAGTCCTTTTTCAGCCTAACTCAGATTTTTGCTCAGCTCCCTCAATTTCAGCCAGAAAATACCTGAAATCACAGAAAAACACACAAACTCATAGTAAAGTCCAGAAATATGATTTTTGCCTAAAAACTAATAATATTCTACTAAAAACCAATTAAAACATACTAAAATCTACATGAAATTACCCCCAAAAAGCGTATAAAATATCTGCTCATCACAACACCAAACTTAAACTGTTGCTTGTCCTTAAGCAACTAAATAAATAAAATAGGATGAAAAGAAATTAAGAAGTAATAATATCTAAGAGTTTTAAATGGAGCTCAGATTCTTATTAGATGAGCTGGGCTTGTAGCTTTTTGTTTCTGAACAGTTTTGGCATCTCCCTTTATCCTTTGAAATTCAGAATGATTGGCATCCATAGGAACTCAGAATTCAGATAGTATTATTGATTCTCCTAGTGTAGTGTGTTGATTCTTGAACACAGTTACTTTATGAGTCTTGGCCGTGGACCTAAGCACTTTGTTTTCCAGTATTACCACCGGATACATAAATGCCACAGACACATGACTGGGTGAACCTTTTCAGATTGTGACTCAGCTTTGCTAGAGTCCCCAGTTAGAGGTGTCCAGAGCTCTTAAGCACACTCTTTTACTTTAGATCACGACTTTAACCACTCAGTCTCAAGCTTTTCACTTAGACCTGCATGCCACAAGCACATGGTTAGGGACAGCTTGATTTAGCCGCTTAGGCCTGGAGCTACTTCCTTGGGCCCTCCTATCCACTGATGCTCAAAGCCTTGGATCCTTTTCTTAATCCAATGATTTCTTGTAAAAAACTAGATAAATACAAAATAACAATAAAATAAAAATTAGATAAATAAAATTGGGTTGCCTCCCAACAAGCGCTTCTTTAATGTCAATAGCTTGACAGTGGCTCTCATGGAGCCACAAGGTGATCAGGTCAATGTTGTATAGTTGCCAACACCAAACTTAGAGTTTGGATATGGGGTCTTAACACCAAACTTAGAGTTTGGTTGTGGCCTCACAACACCAAACTTAGAGTTTGACTGTGTGGGCTCTTCTTGACTCTGAACTGAGAGAAGCTTTTCATGCTTACTCTCTTCTATCACAGAAGGATGGCCATGTGCCTTAAACACAAGGTAGTCCCCATTCAATTGAAGGACTAATTCACCTCTGTTGACATCTATCACAGCTCCTGCTGTGGCTAGGAAAGGTCTTCCAAGGATGATGCAATCATCCTCTTCCTTCCTAGTGTCTAAGATTATGAAATCAACAGGGATGTAAAGGCCTTCAACCTTTACTAACACGTCCTCTACTATTCCATAAGCTTGTCTCAATGACTTGTCTGCCAATTGTAATGAGAACAAGGCAGGTTGTACCTCAATGATCCCCAGCTTCTCCATTACAGAGAGTGGCATAAGATTTATCCCTGACCCCAGATCACACAGAGCTTTTTCAAAGATCATGGTGCCTATGGTACAAGGTATTAAGAACTTGCCAGGATCTTGTTTCTTTTGAGGTAGAATTTTCTGAATCCAGGTATCCAGTTCATTAATGAGCAAGGGAGGTTCACTTTCTCACGTCTCACTACCAAATAACTTGGCATTCAGCTTCATGATAGCTCCTAAATATTGAGCAACTTGCTCTCCAGTCACATCTTCATCCTCTTCAGAGGATGAATAGTCTTCAGAGCTCATGAATGGCAGAAGGAGATTTAATGGAATCTCTATGGTCTCTATATGAGCCTCAGATTCCTTTGGATCCTTAATAGGAAACTCCTTCTTGCTTGAGGGACGTCCCAGGAGGTTTTTCTCACAAGGATTTTCGTCCTCCTCCTCCCTTGTGCATTCGGCCATATTGACTATGTCAATGGCCTTGCACTCTCCTTTTGGATTCTCTTCTGTATTGCTTTGGAGAATACTGGGAGGAGTTTCAATGACTTTCTTACTCAGCTGGCCCACTTGTGCCTCCAGATTTCTGATGGAGGATCTTGTTTCACTTATGAAACTGAAAGTGGCCTTTGACAGATCAGAGACTATATTGGCTAAATTAGAAGTGTTTTGTTCAGAATTCTCTGTCTGTTGCTGAGAAGATGATGGATATGGCTTGCTATTGCCCAGCCTATTACGTCCACCATTGTTAAAGCCTTGTTGAGGCTTTTGTTGATCCTTCCATGAGAAATTTGGATGATTTCTCCATGATAGGTTATAGATGTTTCCATAAGGTTCACCCATGTAATTAACCTCTGCCCTGGCAGGGTTCTCAGGATCATAAGCTTCTTCAAAAGCTGCCTCTCTAGTACTGTTGGATGCATGTTGCCATCCATTCAGATTTTGAGAGATCATGTTGACCTGTTGAGTCAACACTTTGTTCTGAGCCAATATGGCATTCAGAACATCAATTTCAAGAACTCCTTTCTTCTGAGGTATCCCATTAACGGAATTCCTCTCAGAAGTGTACATGAATTGGTTGTTTGTAACCATGTCAATGAGTTCTTGAGCCTCTTCAGGCGTTTTCTTCAGGTGAATAGATCCACCTGCAGAATGGTCCAATGACATTTTTGAAAATTCAGAGAGACCATAATAGAATATATCTAATATGGTCCATTCTAAAAACATGTCAGATGGATATCTTTTGGTCAGCTGCTTGTATCTTTCCCAACCTTCATAGAGGGATTCACCATCTTTTTGTTTGAAGGTTTGAACATCCACTCTCAGCTTGCTCAGCTTTTGAGGTGGAAAGAATTTATCCAAGAAGGCAGTGACCAGCTTATCCCAGGAGTCCAGGCTATCCTTGGGTTATGAATCCAACCATATTCTAGCTCTGTCTCTTACAGCAAAAGGGAAAAGCATGAGTCTGTAGACTTCAGGATCAACTCCATTCGTCTTTACAGTCTCACAGATCTGCAAGAATTCAGTTAAAAACTGATAAGGATCTTCAGATGGAAGTCCATAAAACTTGCAGTTTTGTTGCATTAAAGCAACTAGTTGAGGCTTAAGCTCAAAGTTGTTGGCTCCAATGGCAGGAATGGAGATGCTTCTTCCATCAAACTTGGACGTTGGCTTTGTGAAGTCACCAAGCATTCTCCTTACATTATTATTATTTTCGGCTGCCATCTCCTTCTCTTGTTCCAATGTTTCTGAAAGGATACCTTCAGAATAATTTAATTTAGCTTCTCTTAATTTCCTCTTCAGAGTCCTTTCAGGTTCAGGATCAATTTCAACAAGAGTGCCTTTTTCCCTGTTCCTGCTCATATGAAAGAGAAGAAAACAAGAAAAGAAGAGGAATCCTCTATGTCACAGTATAGAGATTCCTTTATGTTAGTAGAAGAAGAAAGGGGAGAAGAATGTGGAAGAGGGGATTCGGATAATTAGATGGAGAGAGGTGAAGAGAAGTGTTAGTAATTAAATAATTAAATAGAAGAAGAAAAGAGAAGGGAGATTTCGAAAATAATTTTGAAAAAGGGGTTAGTAATTTTCGAAAATTAAAGGTAAAATATAATTGAAATTAAAATTTAAAATAATTAATTAATTAAAAATAATTTTTGAAAAAGAGAGAGGTATTTTCGAAAATTGAAGAGGGAAAAGTAGTTAGGTGGTTTTGAAAAAGATAAGAAACAAACAAAAAGTTAGTTAGTTGATTAAAAAAAAAGATTTGAAATCAAATTTTAAAAAGATAAGAAGATAAGAAGTTAGATAAGATATTTTGAAATCAAATTTTGAAAAAGATAAGATAAGAGATAAAAAGAGTTCATTTAAAAATTTGAAATTACTTACTTCACTAACAAGAAACTACAAGATAAGATTATAGAACCTAAAGATTGAACCTTTCTTAACAAGAAAGTAACAAACTTCAAATTTTTGAATCAATCACATTAATTATTAGTGAATTTTCGAAAATTAGATATAAAAGATAAGAAAAAGATTTTTGAAAAATAATTTTTAAAATTTTCGAAAATAAATAAAAAAATGAAAAAGATATGATTTTTGAAATGACTTGTTAGAAACAACTAATTTTAAAAATTTTTGACCAAGTCAACCCAAAATTTCGAAAATTTGGAGGGAAATAAGGAAAAGATATTTTTTTATTTTTAAATTTTTAATTATGAGAGAGAAAAACACAAAAATACTCAATGCATGAAATCTTTAGATCAAGACAATGAATGCATGCAAGAATGCTATGAATGTCAAGATGAACACCAAGAACACTTTGAAGATCATGATGAACATCAAGAACAAAATTTTGAAAAATTTTTGATGCAAAGAAAACATGCAAGACACCAAACTTAGAAATTTTTTTATGCTTGGAAAATATGAATGCAAATATGCACATGAAAAACAAGAAAAGACACCAAACAAGAAAACATCAAGATCAAACAAGAAGACTTATCAAGAACAACTTGAAGATCATGAAGAACACTATGAATGCATGGAATTTTCGAAAAAAATGCAAGAAAAAATTTTTAAAGCATGCAATTGACACCAAACTTAAAAATTGACTCAAGACTCAAACAAGAAACACAAAATATTTTTGATTTCTATGATTTTCTAATTTTTTTTTTTGAATTTTTTTTGAATTTTTTTTTTCGAAAATAAAGTTTAGAAAAACAAAAAATAAAAGAAAAATTTTGAAAAAGATTTTTGAAAAGAAAATTACCTAATCTGAGCAACAAGATGAACCGTCAGTTGTCCATACTCGAACGATCCCCGGCAACGGCGCCAAAAACTTGGTGGACGAAATTGTGATCCATGTTCTTTGTGTTTGTATGAAATCATTATTATGGCACCGGTTGAATTCACAACTCCGTTCAACTAACCAGCAAGTGTACTGGGTCGTCCAAGTAATAAACCTTACGTGAGTAAGGATCGATCCCACAGAGATTGTTGGTATGAAGCAAGCTATGGTCACCTTGTAAATCTCAGTTAGGCAGATTAAATTGGTTTATGGGTTTTCGAATATTAATAATAAAAAGAAGATAAAAGGGATAGAAATACTTATGTAAATTAATAGTGGGAATTTCAGATAAGTGTATGGAGATGCTGTGCTCCTCTTGAATCTCTACTTTCTCATTGCTTTCATCCAATCCTTCTTACTCCTTTCCATGGCAAGCTGTATGTAGGGCATCACCGTTGTCAATGGCTACATCCCATCCTCTCAGTGAAAATGGTCCTATGCTCTGTCACGGTACGGCTAATCATCTGTCGGTTCTCAATCTGGTTGGAATAGAATCCGTTGATTCTTTTGCGTTTGTCATCACGCCCAGCCTTCAGGAGTTTGAATCTCGTCACAGTCATTCAATCCCAGAATCCTACTCGAAATACCATAGACAAGGTTTAGACTTTCCGGATCCTCATGAATGCCGCCATCTATCTAACTTATACCACGAAGATTCTGTTGGGGAATCTAAGAGATATGCGCTCGGCCTAAAGTAGAACGGAAGTGGTTGTCAATCACGCGCGTTCATAGGTGAGAATGATGATGAGTGTCATGGATCATCACATTCATCAAAGTTAAGTGTAACGTATATCTTGGAATAAGAATAAAAGAGAATTGAATAGAAAGTAATAGTAATTGTATTGAAACTTGAGGTACAGCAGAGCTCCACACCCTTAATCTATGGTGTGCAGAAACTCCACCGTTGAAAACACATAAGTAAAAGGTTCAGGAATGGCCGAATGGCCAGCCCCTGTGATCTGAGAACTAATCGTCCCAAGAGAGCTAATACAATAGTTAAATGTTCTATTTATAATAAACTAGCTCCTAGGGTTTACATGAGTAAGTAATTGATGCATAAATCCACTTCCGGGGCCCACTTGGTGTATGTTTGGGCTGAGCTTGATCAATCCACGAGCTGAGGCTTTTCTTGGAGTTGAACTCCGAGTTATGACGTGTTTTGGGCGTTCAACTCCGGATCATGACGTTTTTCTGGCGTTTAACTCCAGACAGCAGCATGTACTTAGCGTTCAACGCCAAGTTACGTCATCAATTTCCGAATGAAGTATGGACTATTATATATTGCTGGAAAGCTCTGGATGTCTACTTTCCAACGCCGTTGAGAGCGTGCCATTTGGAGTTCTGTAGCTCCAGAAAATTCATTTCGAGTGCAGGGAGGTCAGATTCTAACAGCATCAGCAGTCCTTTTGTCAGCCTTTTTCAGAGTTTTGCTCAAGTCCCTCAATTTCAGCCAGAATTTACCTGAAATCACAGAAAAACACACAAAATCATAGTAAAGTCCAGAAATGTGAATTTAACATAAAAACTAATGAAAACATCCCTAAAAGTAGCTTGAACTTACTAAAAACTATCTAAAAACAATGCCAAAAAGCGTATAAATTATCCGTTCATCACAACACCAAACTTAAATTGTTGCTTGTCCCCAAGCAACTGAAAATCAAATAGGATAAAAAGAAGATAATATACTATAAATTCCAAATTATCAATGAATATTAATTATAATTAGATGAGCGGGACTTGTAGCTTTTTGCTTCTGAACAGTTTTGACATCTCACTTTTTCCTTTGAAGTTCTGAATGATTGGCTTCATTAGGAACTTAGAATTTTGGATAGTGTTATTGACTTTCCTAGTTAAGCATGTTGATTCTTGAACACAGCTACTTATGAGTCTTGGCCGTGGCCCTAAGCACTTTGTTTTCCAGTATTACCACCGGATACATAAATGCCACAGACACATAACTGGGTGAACCTTTTCAGATTGTGACTCAGCTTTGCTGGAGTCCCCAGTTAGTGGTGTCCAGAGCTCTTAAGCACACTCTTTTGCTTTGGATCACGACTTTAACCACTCAGTCTCAAGCTTTTCACTTGGACCTTCATGACACAAGCACATGGTTAGGGACAGCTTGATTTAGCCGCTTAGGCCTGGATTTTATTTCCTTGGGCCCTCCTATCCATTGATGCTCAAAGCCTTGGATCCTTTTTACCCTTGCCTTTTGGTTTTAAGGGCTATTGGCTTTTTCTGCTTGCTTTTTCTTTTTCTTTCTATGTTTTTTTTTGCCAATTTTTTTTTTCGCAAGCTTTCTTTTTCACTGCTTTTTCTTGCTTCAAGAATCAATTTCATGATTTTTCAGATTATCAATAACATTTCTCTTTGTTCATCATTCTTTCAAGAGCCAACAGTTTTAACATTCATAGACAACAATATCAAAAGACATATGCACTGTTCAATCATTCATTCAGAAAACAAAAGTATTGTCACCACATCAATATAATTAAATTAAATTCAAGGATAATTTCGAAATTCATGTACTTCTTGTTCTTTTGAATTAAAACATTTTTCATTTAAGAGAGGTGAAGGATTAATGGATTTTACTCATAGCTTTAAGGCATGGTTACATACTAATGATCATGAAGTAAAGACACAAAACATAGATAAACACAATATTAAAAACCGAAAACAGAAAGAAATAAAGAACAAGGAATGAATCCATCTTTAGTGGCGTCTTCTTCTTGAAGGACCAACAATGTCCTTAAGCTCTTCTATGTCCCTTCCTTGCCTTTGTTGCTCCTCCCTCATTGCTCTTTGATCTTCTCTTATTTCTTGGAGAATGATGGAGTGCTCATGATGTTCCACCCTTAATTGTTCAACATTGTGGCTCAAATCTTCTAAGGAAGTGTTGAGTTGTTCCCAATAGTTGTTTGGAGGAAAGTGCATCCCTTGAGGCATCTCAGGGATTTCTTGATGATGAGCTTCCTCATGCATCTCTTGAGAACCGTGAGGGGTCTCTCTTGCTTGCTCCATCCTCTTCTTGGTGATGGGCTTGTCCTCTTCAATGAGGATGTCTACTTCTATGATAACTCCAGCTGAGTAACATAGATGGCAAATAAGGTGAGGAAAAGCTAGCCGTGCCATGGGTGAAGGCTTGTCGGCTATTTTGTAGATTTCATTGGAGATGACCTCATGAACTTCTACTTCCTCTCCAATCATGATGCCATGAATCATGATGGCCCGATCCACAGTAACTTCAGATCGGTTGCTAGTAGGAATGATGGAGCGTTGAATGAATTCCAACCATCCTCTAGCCACAGGCTTGAGGTCCAGTCTTCTTAGTTGGACTGGCTTGCCTTTGGAGTCTCTCTTCCATTGAGCTCCTTCCACACAAATGTCCATAAGGACTTGGTCCAACCTTTGATCAAAGTTGACCCTTCTAGTGTAGGGGCGTTCATCTCCTTGTATCATGGGCAAGTAGAATGCCAACCTTACATTTTCCGGACTAAAATCTAAGTATTTCCCCCGAACCATTGTGAGATAGTTCTTTGGACTCGGGTTCAGACTTTGATCATGGTTCCTAGTGATCCATGCATTGGCATAGAACTCTTGAACCATTAAGATTCCGACTTGTTGCATGGGGTTGGTTAAGACTTCCCAACCTCTTCTTCGGATTTCATGTCGGATCTCCGGATACTCATTTTTCTTGAGCTTGAAAGGGACCTCAGGGATCACCTTCTTCTTTGCCACAACATCATAGAAGTGGTCTTGATGGCTCTTGGAGATGAATCTTTCCATCTCCCATGACTCGGAGGTGGAAGCTTTTGTCTTCCCTTTTCCTTTTCTAGAGGATACTCCGGCCTTAGGTGCCATTGATGGTAATGGAAAAACAAAAAGCTTATGCTTTTACCACACCAAACTTAAAATATTGCTCGCCCTCGAGCAAGAGAAGAAAGAAGAGAAGAAGAAGAAGAAATATGGTAGAGAGGGGGAGAGGTGGTTTCAGCTAAGTGGGAGAAGAGGGGTGTGTGTTGTGTGAAAATGAAGTAGAATGGAAGGGTATTTATAGGGAGAGGGGGGTATGTATTCGGCCATTTAGGGTGGGAATGGGTGGGAAAATGGTTTTGAATTTTTGAAGGTAGGTGGGGTTTATGGGGAAGAGTGGATGGATGTGAGTGGTGAATGGGGTAATTGGGAAGAGGAATTGAGGTGATTGGTGAAAGTTGTTGGGAAGTGTGACATGGGGAAGAGTAATCACAAAAACTAGGATTAGGAGGTAAGGTGGGAATATGTTAGGTGGGGATCCTGTGGGGTCCACAGATTCTGAGGTGATCCTGTGGGGTCCACAGATCCTGAGGTGTAAAGGAATTCCATCCCTGCACCAAATAGGCATGTAAAATGCCTTTGCACACTATTCTGGCGTTTAAACGCCGAGTGGTGCACATTCTGGGCGTTCAACGCCCATGTAAAGCATGTTTCTGGCGTTGAACGCCAGTTTCATGCTTGTTACTGGCGTTCAGCGCCAGTTTTTCCTTTCTGGGCACATTCCTGGCGTTCGGCGCCAGAATGTTGCTTGTTTCTGGCGTTCAGTGCCAGAATGATGCTCTGTTCTGGCGTTGAACGCCGGCCAGATGCATCTTACTGGCGTTGAACGCCAGTCAGTGCGTCCTCCAGGGTGAAATTTTTTTCTTCTGCTGTTTTTGATTCTGTTTTTAATTTCTATGATTTTTTCGTGACTCCTCATGATCATGTACCTAATAAAACACAAAATAACAATAAAAAAAATTAGATAAATAAAATTGGGTTGCCTCCCAACAAGCGCTTCTTTAATGTCAATAGCTTGACAGTGGCTCTCATGGAGCCACAAGGTGATCAGGTCAATGTTGTATAGTTGCCAACACCAAACTTAGAGTTTGGATATGGGGTCTTAACACCAAACTTAGAGTTTGGTTGTGGCCTCACAACACCAAACTTAGAGTTTGACTGTGTGGGCTCTTCTTGACTCTGAACTGAGAGAAGCTCTTCATGCTTACTCTCTTCTGTCACAGAGGGATGGCCATGTGCCTTAAACACGAGGTAGTCCCCATTCAATTGAAGGACTAATTCACCTCTGTTGACATCTATCACAGCTCCTGCTGTGGCTAGGAAAGGTCTTCCAAGGATGATGCAATCATCCTCTTCCTTCCTAGTGTCTAAGATTATGAAATCAGCAGGGATGTAAAGGCCTTCAACCTTTACTAACACGTCCTCTACTATTCCATAAGTTTGTCTCAATGACTTGTCTGCCAATTGTAATGAGAACAAGGTAGGTTGTACCTCAATGATCCCTAGCTTCTCCATTACAGAGAGTGGCATAAGATTTATCCCTGACCCTAGATCACACAGAGCTTTTTCAAAGATCATGGTGCCTATGGTACAAGGTATTAAGAACTTGCCAGGATCTTGTTTCTTTTGAGGTAGAATTTTCTGAATCCAGGTATCCAGTTCATTAATGAGCAAGGGAGGTTCACTTTCCCACGTCTCATTACCGAATAACTTGGCATTCAGCTTCATGATAGCTCCTAAATATTGAGCAACTTGCTCTCCAGTCACATCTTCATCCTCTTCAGAGGATGAATATTCTTCAGAGCTCATGAATGGCAGAAGGAGATTTAATGGAATCTCTATGGTCTCTATATGAGCCTCAGATTCCTTTGGATCCTTAATAGGAAACTCCTTCTTGCTTGAGGGACGTCCCAGGAGGTCTTCCTCACAAGGATTTTCGTCCTCCTCCTCCCTTGTGCATTCGGCCATATTGACTATGTCAATGGCCTTGCACTCTCCTTTTGGATTCTCTTCTGTATTGCTTTGGAGAATACTGGGAGGAGTTTCAATGACTTTCTTACTCAGCTGGCCCACTTGTGCCTCCAGATTTCTGATGGAGGATCTTGTTTCACTTATGAAACTGAAAGTGGCCTTTGACAGATCAGAAACTATATTGGCTAAATTAGAAGTGTTTTGTTTAGAATTCTCTGTCTGTTGCTGAGAAGATGATGGATATGGCTTGCTATTGCCCAGCCTATTACGTCCACCATTGTTAAAGCCTTGTTGAGGCTTTTGTTGATCCTTCCATGAGAAATTTGGATGATTTCTCCATGATGGGTTATAGTTGTTTCCATAAGGTTCACCCATGTAATTAACCTCTGCCATGGCAGGGTTCTCAGGATCATAAGCTTCTTTAGAAGCTGCCTCTCTAGTACTGTTGGATGCATGTTGCCATCCATTCAGATTTTGAGAGATCATGTTGACCTGTTGAGTCAACACTTTGTTCTGAGCCAATATGGCATTCAGAGCATCAATTTCAAGAACTCCTTTCTTCTGAGGTATCCCATTATTCATGGAATTCCTCTCAGAAGTGTATATGAATTGGTTGTTTGCAACCATGTCAATGAGTTCTTGAGCCTCTTCAGGCGTTTTCTTCAGGTGAATAGATCCACCTGCAGAATGGTCCAATGACATTTTCGAAAATTCAGAGAGACCATAATAGAATATATCTAATATGGTCCATTCTGAAAACATGTCAGATGGACATCTTTTGGTCAGCTGCTTGTATCTTTCCCAAGCTTCATAGAGGGATTCACCATCTTTTTGTTTGAAGGTTTGAACATCCACTCTCAGCTTGCTCAGCTTTTGAGGAGGAAAGAATTTATCCAAGAAGGCAGTGACCAGCTTATCCCAGGAGTCCAGGCTATCCTTAGGTTGTGAATCCAACCATATTCTAGCTCTGTCTCTTACAGCAAAAGGGAAAAGCATGAGTCTGTAGACTTCAGGATCAACTCCATTCGTCTTTACAATCTCACAGATCTGCAAGAATTCAGTTAAAAACTGATAAGGATCTTCAGATGGAAGTCCATAAAACTTGCAGTTTTGTTGCATTAAAGCAACTAGTTGAGGCTTAAGCTCAAAGTTGTTGGCTCCAATGGCAGGAATGGAGATGCTTCTTCCATCAAACTTGGACGTTGGCTTTGTGAAGTCACCAAGCATTCTCCTTGCATTATTATTATTTTCGGCTGCCATCTCCTTCTCTTGTTCCAATGTTTCTGAAAGGTTACCTTCAGAATAATTTAATTTAGCTTCTCTTAATTTCCTCTTCAGAGTCCTTTCAGGTTCAGGATCAATTTCAACAAGAGTGCCTTTTTCCCTGTTCCTGCTCATATGAAAGAGAAGAAAACAAGAAAAGAAGAGGAATCCTCTATGTCACAGTATAGAGATTCCTTTATGTTAGTAGAAGAAGAAAGGGGAGAAGAATGTGGAAGAGGGGATTCGGATAATTAGATGGAGAGAGGTGAAGAGAAGTGTTAGTAATTAAATAATTAAATAGAAGAAGAAAAGAGAAGGGAGATTTCGAAAATAATTTTGAAAAAGGGGTTAGTAATTTTCGAAATTAAAGGTAAATATAATTGAAATTAAAATTTAAAATAATTAATTAATTAAAAATAATTTTTGAAAAAGAGAGAGGTATTTTCGAAAATTGAAGAGGGAAAGTAGTTAGGTGGTTTTGAAAAAGATAAGAAACAAACAAAAGTTAGTTAGTTGATTAAAAAAAAGATTTGAAATCAAATTTTAAAAAGATAAGAAGATAAGAAGTTAGATAAGATATTTTGAAATCAAATTTTGAAAAAGATAAGATAAGAGATAAAAAGAGTTAATTTAAAAATTTGAAATTACTTACTTCACTAACAAGAAACTACAAGATAAGATTATAGAACTTAAAGATTGAACCTTTCTTAACAAGAAAGTAACAAACTTCAAATTTTTGAATCAATCACATTAATTATTAGTGAATTTTCGAAAATTAGATATAAAAGATAAGAAAAAGATTTTTGAAAAATAATTTTTAAAATTTTCGAAAATAAATAAAAAAATGAAAAAGATATGATTTTTGAAATTGAAATTTTGACTTGACTTGTTAGAAACAACTAATTTTAAAAATTTTTGACCAAGTCAACCCAAAATTTCGAAAATTTGGAGGGAAATAAGGAAAAGATATTTTTTTATTTTTAAATTTTTAATTATGAGAGAGAAAAACACAAAAATACTCAATGCATGAAATCTTTAGATCAAGACAATGAATGCATGCAAGAATGCTATGAATGTCAAGATGAACACCAAGAACACTTTGAAGATCATGATGAACATCAACAACAAAATTTTGAAAAATTTTTGATGCAAAGAAAACATGCAAGACACCAAACTTAGAAATTTTTTTATGCTTAGAAAATATGAATGCAAAGATGCACATGAAAAACAAGAAAAGACACCAAACAAGAAAACATCAAGATCAAACAAGAAGACTTATCAAGAACAACTTGAAGATCATGAAGAACACTATGAATGCATGGAATTTTCAACAAAAATGCAAGAAAAAATTTTTAAAGCATGCAATTGACACCAAACTTAAAAATTGACTCAAGACTCAAACAAGAAACACAAAATATTTTTTATTTCTATGATTTTCTAATTTTTTTTTGAATTTTTTTGAATTTTTTTTTCGAAAATAAAGTTTAGAAAAACGAAAAATAAAAGAAAATTTTTTAAAAAGATTTTTGAAAAGAAAATTACCTAATCTGAGCAACAAGATGAACCGTCAGTTGTCCATACTCGAACAATCCCCGGCAACGGCGCCAAAAACTTGGTGGACGAAATTGTGATCTATGTTCTTTGTGTTTGTATGAAATCATTATTATGGCACCGGTTGAATTCACAACTCCGTTCAACTAACCAGCAAGTGTACTGGGTCGTCCAAGTAATAAACCTTACGTGAGTAAGGGTCGATCCCACAGAGATTGTTGGTATGAAGCAAGCTATGGTCACCTTGTAAATCTCAGTTAGGCAGATTAAATTGGTTTATGGGTTTTCGAATATTAATAATAAAAAGAAGATAAAAGGGATAGAAATACTTATGTAAATTAATAGTGGGAATTTCAGATAAGTGTATGGAGATGCTGTGCTCCTCTTGAATCTCTACTTTCTCATTGCTTTCATCCAATCCTTCTTACTCCTTTCCATGGCAAGCTGTATGTAGGGCATCACCGTTGTCAATGGCTACATCCCATCCTCTCAGTGAAAATGGTCCTATGCTCTGTCACGGCACGGCTAATCATATGTCGGTTCTCAATCTGGTTGGAATAGAATCCCTTGATTCTTTTGCGTTTGTCATCACGCCCAGCCTTCAGGAGTTTGAAGCTCGTCACAGTCATTCAATCCCAGAATCCTACTCGGAATACCATAGACAAGGTTTAGACTTTCCGGATCCTCATGAATGCCGCCATCTATCTAACTTATACCACGAAGATTCTGTTGGGGAATCTAAGAGATATGCGCTCGGCCTAAAGTAGAACGGAAGTGGTTGTCAATCACGCGCGTTCATAGGTGAGAATGATGATGAGTGTCACAGATCATCACATTCATCAAAGTTAAGTGTAACGTATATCTTGGAATAAGAATAAAAGAGAATTGAATAGAAAGTAATAGTAATTTTATTGAAACTTGAGGTACAGCAGAGCTCCATACCCTTAATCTATGGTGTGCAGAAACTCCACCGTTGAAAACACAAAAGTAAAAGGTTCAGGCATGGCCGAATGGCCAGCCCCTGTGATCTGAGAACTAATCGTCCCAAGAGAGCTAATACAATAGTTAAATGTTCTATTTATAATAAACTAGCTCATAGGGTTTACATGAGTAAGTAATTGATGCATAAATCCACTTCCGGGGCCCACTTGGTGTATGTTTGGGCTGAGCTTGATCAATCCACGAGCTGAGGCTTTTCTTGGAGTTGAACTCCGAGTTATGACCTGTTTTGGGCGTTCAACTCCGGATCATGACGTTTTTCTGGCGTTTAACTCCAGACAGCAGCATGTACTTGGCGTTCAACGCCAAGTTACATCGTCAATTTCCGAATGAAGTATGGACTATTATATATTGCTGGAAAGCTCTGGATGTCTACTTTCCAACGCCATTGAGAGCGAGCCATTTGGAGTTCTGTAGCTCCAGAAAATCCATTTCGAGTGCAGGGAGGTCAGATTCCAACAGCATCAGCAGTCCTTTTGTCAGCCTTTTTCAGAGTTTTGCTCAAGTCCCTCAATTTCAGCCAGAATTTACCTGAAATCACAGAAAAACACACAAACTCATAGTAAAGTCCAGAAATGTGAATTTAACATAAAAACTAATGAAAATATCCCTAAAAGTAGCTTGAACTTACTAAAAACTACCTAAAAACAATGCCAAAAAGTGTATAAATTATCCGCTCATCAGTGTACTATGAATTCTCCAAGAGAAAACTCTCTATGAAAACTCAAAAGAAAAGCTCTCCTAAAAACTTAAATCCTAAGCTATTTATACACTTTCTTCCAATGGTCTTCAAGCCTTGAATTGGGCCTTTGCTCTTGATGGAATTGGGTTGATAGAGGCCTTGGTTGATTGCTCTTGGAGTTGGGGAGAGAACCAAAGTGAACCGGGTTTGGAATCATGAAAGCTTGAGTAAAAGTTTGAGTAAAAGTTTGAGGCAAACTTTTACTCAAACTTTTTACATCAGCCACCCCATCCTTGCTGCTACCAACGTTTGAGCCAAAGTTTGGGGTCAAACTTTGGCTCAAACGTTGGCCCCTTTATGCACACTCATGGCGCCAACGTTTGCCAAAAAGTTTGAGGCAAATGTTGGCGCAAACTTTTGCTCTCCAGGGTGTTGATTTGTGAGGCCAACGTTTGCCAAAAAGTTTGAGGCAAACGTTGGCTCAAGCTTTTCTCCCAAAAGTTTGCGCAAAAGTTTGAGGCAAACTTTTGCTCAAGCTTTTTGCTCCCTGGTTCGTTTTCACTTATTCCAAAAGTTTGAGCTAAAGTTTGAGGCAAACTTTTGCTCAAACTTTTTGTTCTCTCTTCCTCCTAGCCATTCCTTCTTGCTTCAACCTTTCTCCAAGCTTTCTTCACCTATCATTAATCAACCAAACACATCAAAGCTATGCTCAAAATCATGAGATTGTCATTCTTTCATAATATGTGACAATTATAGCATAAAACCTCATGAAATTGCATTAATTCATCTATGGTTGATTAAATCAAAGGAAACATAAAAATCTACCCAATTGGCTTGCTTATGGCTCAAGAAAGTGCATAATTCAATTGAAAACAAAAGAAAAAGGCTAGTGAAATTAGGCTAAGATGACTTGTCATCACAACACCAAACTTAAAACTTGCTTGTCCCCAAGCAAGAAAGGACTTATGCTCAACGGTTCTTTCAATTAAGACGGATTGAAGAATAACTTGTCAGGTCCTGTGAGTGAAGTGATTAAGTGACAGTGGGGTGAACTCTAAATCATATGCTCATGCAAGGGCTTCAGTGCTCACTAGTCCCTACATCTTGGGAGTCTTAGGTCTTAGGATTTCCATCCAAATGGTATCATGGAGATCTCTTTATATGTAATCACCTTGAAGCAGCTTATAGTTTCTTTGCTTTGGCCTTGACTCTAAGTGTCATGTCTCAAAGCGGCTCTTTAAATAATCTTTCAATCAATACTCCTAAACCAGTTGGTTTTAAGGTATTAGGTGTTAAAGCACCCCTAAGGATTTACTTGCTCAAGCCTCTTTCTTTGACACAATTCGACCACAAGCATTTACTAGGCTAACAACTCTTTGAGTTATTGTTTCTTCTTTCTTCTGCCTAATAATTGATGCTCAGAGCCTTGGGCCATGTTCTTTTTGCTTTTGCATTTTCTTTATTTTCTTTTGTTTTGTTTGCTGCTTCTTGGATCAATAAATTTTTGAAAATCTCCACAATACTTCTTTGAACTTCATGTCTTGCCTATGAGCTCCCATGCAAGTTTTCATAAGCATGCAACCTCAATACATAATCACACAACTAGAACCGCCACTTCTCCTAATCCTTTGCTTGCCTCAAAATTGTTTAATTCCTCAATCCTTCTTTACAAAGAACTATCATGTGATGCATTTTTTTGACATATTGAGTGCAAACAAGTTTTGGAGAGTATAGTGTTGTAAATGATCAAACATCTTGATTATTGAATTACAGAAAAACTATACTATGCAGTCAGACAGGGGTATTATGTAACTTTCAATTTAGCAGCATCTGATACAAAATAATCACTGAACAATACAACCTTTTGGAGTTCGCTTGCTGCCCTCTTCCTCATCATCATCATTGCTGGTCTTCACATTTCTCTTTCATTCCCTTGATTGATGATGCTTAATCTTTCCAAAAGCTTGTATGATGCTCTGCAATGATATTGAAAGTTGCTTGTTCCCCAAGCACTTGAAAGAAGAAATGGTTAGCTTGCATGATTTATTTGTGGGCTTTTGAACTTACTTTGGTGTGGGAACACCAAACTTAGTGCCTTGCCAATGGTTCTCATGCATCAAATTAACCATGTGTGAAAAATTTTTTTTTCTTTTTTTTTTCTTTGTCAAAAGCAATAAAACTGAAAACTAGGAAACAGCAAAATAGTTAACTAGTTCGTCTAGATGCTTGAAGCTAGCATTATGCAGAAAGTGAGAATGTATTTTATGATGGGATTTTGGTGGAACACCAAACTTAGAATCCTTCATTCTCCTTTAGATTGTTTTGGTGTGTAACACCAAACTTAGCTTCTTGCAATATAGATAAAACTAATTAGCCCTTTTTATTGAAATAGATATGAAAAGATGGTTACCTCCGGTTGGGTTACCTCCCAACAAGCGCTCTTTTATTGTCACTAGCTTGACATCCTCTGTGCTTGCTCAGCTCAGATTCTGAGCTTCCTTCTCCTTGGCCCATTGTCCTCCTAAGTGAGGTTTTGCTTTGTGATGCTCATCTTGGATGAGTGATTCTTTTCTTTTAACCCTCTTCTCACTCATTTCTGTGAGGTTCTTGGCTAACTGTTCCATTTGCCCCTCAATTCTCCCGAGTGAGGCTTCCTGGTGTTTACTTATCATCTCTTGATGTTTCATTATTCTCTCTATTAAGATCTCCAGATTGGTGATCCTCTGAGAGTCTTGTGAGATTGGTTGGTTGTGGGGTGTTGGGGGTTGGAAGGGTGGGTAGTGTGGTGGTATGTATTGATTGTTGTTGGTATGGTGGTGTTTTTGCATGTTTGGGAAATTGGGGTTGTTGTAGTTGAAGTCCCTTTGTTCCTGATGTTGAGATTCCCTCATTCTTAGATAAGAATGTGGCTTCCATGGTGGAAATTGTGCATTCACTGTAATAGAATGGAGAAAATCAATTTGTCTAGCTATTGACTCTAATTGTTGCTGAGTTTGCTGATGTAGCTATTTGCTTTGATTCATGACTGCCTTCATTCCTTCAAGATTCATTATCTCCTTTTCTGAAGTTGCATTCTGTGGGGTCTCAAATGAGTGTTGGTTATTGGCTCTCTTGTCATTGAACTCTGTAGTTCCTTGGCCAGCTGCTGTTGCTTTGAGTAGGTCATCTGAGAAGTAATCCACCGCTCTTCTTGTTTATGGGGTTAATCCTTCATAGAACGCTTGGAAACCCACTTTGTCATTTGCTTTCTTGTATCTTTCCCATGCTTTGAACAATGGTTCTTCCTCTCCTTGTATGAATGGATGTATTCCCTCTTTCATCTTGATGTTTTGTTAGGATGAGGAGAATTTGGCTAGAAATTTGGCAACCAAATCATCCCAACTAGTGATACTTCCTTGGGAAAAAGTTTCAAGCCATTGTGCCGCTTCATCCTTCAGTGAAAAAGGAAATAGCAAGAGCTTATAGGCATCATGATTTATACTATCGAAGTTGACAACACCACAGGTCCTCAGAAAAATGGATAGGTGTTGTTTAGGATCCTCCAATGGATTTCCACCATAGGAACAATTGTTCTCTATTAGTGTAATGAGTTGCGGCTTCATGTTGTGGTGTTCTTCTTTCTCAAAAACTCCTTCTTCAATGATATCCTTCCCTCTGGCTGCTCTTCTTTCCTGTGACATATAAATCAACAACGGAACACACAGTGATTCTCTTGAAAATTGAGTGTAGTCAGTTGAGACAAAACTTCAAACAGTTAGTGGGTTAGTCAAAAATTAAAGAAAAAGTGCTTGATCTAGATCTCCACTTCACTTAATCATTGTCAATCTAATCAATCCCCGGCAACAGCGCCAAAAACTTGATGGTTAAATTTGAAAACGAATTCCAAAACACCTAAAACTCACCGGCAAGTGTACCGGGTCGCATCAAGTAATAAAACTCACGGGAGTGAGGTCGATCCCACAGGGATTGAAGGATTGAGCAATTTTAGTTTAGTGGTTGATTTAGTCAAGTGAATCAAGTCTTGGTTGAGTGGTTTGTAATTTGCAGAAACTAAATTGCAGTAAAATTAAAAGGGAGAGGGATAATTGACAAGAATTTAAGGTGCAGAGAAATTAAAGAAGTTGAATCTTAAAGTGCAAGTAATATAAATTGCAGAAACTTAGATTGCAAGAAATATAAATTGCAGAATCTTAAAGTGCAAGAAATGTAAATGGCTTGAATTATAAAGGGAATTGGGAATTGGATTTGCAGAAATTAAACAAGGAAAAGTAAAATTTCAATAAACAGAAATGGATGCAATTAAACCGGATCTTGAATGAAAATGAAAATAAGCTTGGTGTAACAACGAAACAAGGAAATTAAAATTAAAAAAACTGTAGATCTCAGGACTCAAGAGACTAGATAGCCAAGTCTAGATCTCACAGCCTTCCTAGATCCAGCAAGAACAATTGCAGAGGAAATGAAGAAAAGTAAATTGCAGAGAAAGTAGAAGAAGAAGCAATTAACAGAAATGGAAATTTAATTATGCAGAAAATTAAACAAGATCTCAAGATGAGATTGAAACAGAAGTTCTTCAATTCTCCACCCAAGATCCAAAGCAAGAAAAGTAAAGAGTGCTGAGCAAGAACAAGGAAGAAGAGAGATCAATTCTCCTCCCAAATTCCCTTGAATTAAAAACAACAATGCTAAAATGTAAAGTGAGCTCTCTACTAAGTGTACTATGAATTCTCCAAGGGAAAACTCTCTATGAAAACTCAAAAGAGAAGCTCTCCTAAAAACTTAAATCCTAAGCTATTTATACACTTTCTTCCAATGGTAATCTAAAAGAGAAATTGAAGATCTCAGGGGCTCAATGAGACTAGAAAACAAGTCTAGATCTCAAGTCCTTCCTTGATCCAACAGAGAACAATTTGCAAAAGAAATAAAGATGAAAGCAGTAAACAGAGTGTTGATTCAAATCCTTAATTCACTGAAATTTTGTAGAAGAAGAACAAGAGAAATCTCAAAGTGAGAATGAAACAGAATTCCTTCAATTCTCAACCCAAGATTCAAAACAAAGAGAAAAACTAAAGAGAGAGCTCTCTACTACTCCTAATGCTCCCTAGTGGAGCTAGCCTCCTTATGCTCTCTATTAGAGCCAATCTCTGTTAAAAACTTGATGGTTAAATTTGAAAACGAATTCCAAAACACCTAAAACTCACCGGCAAGTGTACCGGGTCGCATCAAGTAATAAAACTCACGGGAGTGAGGTCGATCCCACAGGGATTGAAGGATTGAGCAATTTTAGTTTAGTGGTTGATTTAGTCAAGTGAATCAAGTCTTGGTTGAGTGGTTTGTAATTTGCAGAAACTAAATTGCAGTAAAATTAAAAGGGAGAGGGATAATTGACAAGAATTTAAAGTGCAGAGAAATTAAAGAGGCTGAATCTTAAAGTGCAAGTAATATAAATTGCAGAAACTTAGATTCCAAGAAATATAAATTGCAGAATCTTAAAGTGCAAGAAATGTAAATGGCTTGAATTGTAAAGGGAATTGGGAATTGGATTTGCAAAAATTAAACAAGGAAAAGTAAAATTTCAACAAACAAAAATGGATGCAATTAAACCGGATCTTAAATGAAAATGAAAATAAGCTTGGTGTAACAACGAAACAAGGAAATTGAAATTAAAAAAAAACTGTAGATCTCATGACTCAAGAGACTAGATAGCCAAGTCTAGATCTCACAGCCTTCCTAGATCCAGCAAAAACAATTGCAGAGGAAATGAAGAAAAGTAAATTGCAGAGAAAGTAGAAGAAGAAGCAATTAACAGAAATGGAAATTTAATTATGCAGAAAATTAAACAAGATCTCAAGGTGAGATTGAAACAGAAGTTCTTCAATTCTCCACCCAAGATCCAAAGCAAGAAAAGTAAAGAGTGCTGAGCAAGAACAAGGAAGAAGAGAGATCAATTCTCCTCCCAAATTCCCTTGAATTAAAAACAACAATGCTAAAATGTAAAGTGAGCTCTCTACTAAGTGTACTATGAATTCTCCAAGGGAAAACTCTCTATGAAAACTCAAAAGAAAAGCTCTCCTAAAAACTTAAATCCTAAGCTATTTATACACTTTCTTCCAATGGTCTTCAAGCCTTGAATTGGGCCTTTGCTCTTGATGGAACTGGGTTGATAGAGGTCTTGGTTGATTGCTCTTGGAGTTGGGGAGAGAACCAAAGTGAACCGGGTTTGGAATCATGAAAGCTTGAGTAAAAGTTTGAGTAAAAGTTTGAGGCAAACTTTTACTCAAACTTTTTACATCAGCCACCCCATCCTTGCTGCTACCAACGTTTGAGCCAAAGTTTGGGGTCAAACTTTTGCTCAAACGTTGGCCCCCTTATGCACACTCATGGCGCCAACGTTTGCCAAAAAGTTTGAGGCAAACGTTGGCTCAAACTTTTGCTCTCCAGGGTGTTGATTTGTGAGGCCAACGTTTGCCAAAAAGTTTGAGGCAAACGTTGGCTCAAGCTTTTCTCCCAAAAGTTTGCGCAAAAGTTTGAGGCAAACTTTTGCTCAAGCTTTTTGCTCCCTGGTTCGTTTTCACTTATTCCAAAAGTTTGAGCTAAAGTTTGAGGCAAACTTTTGCTCAAACTTTTTGTTCTCTCTTCCTCCTAGCCATTCCTTCTTGCTTCAACCTTTCTCCAAGCTTTCTTCACCTATCATTAATCAACCAAACACATCAAAGCTATGCCCAAAATCATGAGATTGTCATTCTTTCATAATATGTGACAATTATAGCATAAAACCTCATGAAATTGCATTAATTCATCTATGGTTGATTAAATCAAAGGAAACATAAAAATCTACCCAATTGGCTTGCTTATGGCTCAAGAAAGTGCATAATTCAATTGAAAACAAAAGAAAAAGGCTAGTGAAACTAGGCTAAGATGACTTGTCATCAACTTCCGGGATCACTGATCTTAGACTCGTTATTTTGTAGTAATGGTCTGAATGTTCTTTAGTTAAGAACTTCCCTTGATTCCAAAGTGGCTTTGGAGTATTCTCTTTCTTGCCTCTTGGGTTGGGTTGTTTTCCTTTAGGAGCCATGATCAAAGTGAGTATGTTTTTGTGATCACGGATAAGCACACCAAACTTAGAGGTTTGCTTGTCCTCAAGCAAAAGAAGAGAGAGAAGAGGGATAGGAGGAGAGCAAGTGTGGAATGGTGGATGAGGAGAGGGGCGCCGAAAGTGAATATAAAGGGAGGGGGGGTATTCGAAAATAAGAAAAAAATATAAGATAAGAGATATGATTTATAAAAGATAAATATGATAAGAAAAGGATATAATTTAAAAAGATCTGAATTAAATCTGAATTTTTAATTTGAAAAAGATTTTAAAAGATAATTAAATTTTGAAAAACTAAAAAAAAAGAGTTGGATTGGATTGGAAATCATCTGTCTTTATGGATGAAGATGTATGTAAAATCTTTGAAAAAGGAATTTCAGAAATTAGGGATTTTAGAAATTAGGATTAAAATTTTTGGAATTGAAGGATGATATTTGGAAACATGTTTATGCAAGAAATCATGAATTGAAACATAAAAATTAGAAAATTTTTGAAGAAAAACGAATTTTACCTCCTCCCCACCATCCTGGCGTTAAATGCCCAACTGCTGCATGTTTTGGGCGTTTAACGCCCAATTGTTGCTTCTCCTGGGCGTTCAACGCCCAGCTGTTGCTTCTTTCTGGCATTGAATGCCAGGAAGTCCTTTGTCACTGGGCATTTTTCTGAACGCCCAGGACGCTATCAATCTGGCGTTAAACGCCCAGAAGGTGCTTCTTTCTGGCGTTCAACGCCCAGAAGATGCTCCTTTCTGGCGTTTAACGCCCAGATGGCTACCCTTACTGGCGTTGAACGCCCAGTGGGTGCTTCTTTTGGGCGTTCAACGCCCAAAACATTTCTTACTGGCTTTTTCATGCCAGTGAGCTTCCAAATTTCCCTGCAACTCTGTGAATTCAATCAATTGCTATTTTACCTTTTGAAGATACTCTGACATATATCTGTAAAAATCAATTAATTAGCAAAAACAAATAAAATTAAATTTTGTGAATGGTTGGGTTGCCTCCCAGCAAGCGCTTCTTTAATGTCGTTAGCTGGACTATTACTGAGCTTTTAATCAAGTCTCAGTTTTGAGCATTCTTGCTCAAAATTTCTTTCAAGATAATGTTTAACTCTCTGTCCATTAACAATGAACTTTTTGTTAGATTCATTATCCTGAAGCTCTACGTAACCATATGGTGATACACTTGTAATCACATATAGACCTCTCCACCGGGATTTTAATTTCCCGGAGAATAATTTGAGCCTAGAATTAAATAGCAGAACTTTCTGCCCCGGCTCAAAGACTCTGGATGACAATTTCTTATCATGCCATCTTTTCGCTTTCTCTTTGTAAATTTTTGCATTCTCGAAAGCATTGAGTCTAAATTCCTCTAGCTCATTTAACTGGAGCAATCGTTTTTCTCCAGCTAACTTGGCATCAAGGTTTAGGAATCTGGTTGCCCAGTAGGCCTTGTGTTCCAGTTCCACTGGCAAGTGACATGCCTTTCCATACACAAGCTGGTATGGAGAGGTCCCTATAGGGGTCTTGAATGCTGTTCTGTATGCCCACAGAGCATCATCCAAGCTTCTTGCCCAATCCCTTCTACGGTTAATTACAGTCCATTCCAGGATTCTTTTGAGTACTCTATTTGAGACTTCAGCTTGCCCATTAGTCTGTCGGTGATATGGAGTAGCTACCCTGTGGCTAACTCCATAACGAACCAAAGTAGAGTAAAGCTATTTATTGCAGAAATGAGTGCCCCATCACTGATTAATACTCTAGGGGTACCAAATCTGCTGAAGATGTGTTTCTGGAGGAATTTTAACACTGTTTTAGTGTCATTAGTGGGTATTGCAATAGCCTCCACCCATTTGGATACATAATCCACTGCCACCAGAATATAAGTGTTTGAGTATGGTGGTGGGAAAGGTCCCATGAAGTCAATACCCCACACATCAAACAACTCAATCTCCAAGATCCCTTGTTGAGGCATGGCATAACTGTGAGGCAGATTGCCAGATCTTTGGCAACTGTCACAATTAAGTACAAACACTCGGGAATCTTTATAAAGAGTAGTCCAGTAGAAGCCACATTGGAGGACTCTTGTGGCTGTTCGCTCACTTCCAAAATGTCCTCCATACTGTGATCCATGGCAGTGCCATAGGATCTTCTGCGCTTCTTCCTTAGGCACACATCTACGGATTACTCCGTCTGCACATCTCTTGAAGAGATATGGTTCATCCCAAAGATAGTACTTTGCATCTGTGATCAATTTCTTTGATTGCTGCCTACTGTACTCTTTGGGTATGAACCTCACTACCTTGTAGTTTGCAATATCTGCAAACCATGGCACTTCCTGGATGGCAAAGAGTTGCTCATCCGGAAAGGTTTCAGAGATCTCAGTGAGAGGGAGGGACGCCCCTTCTACTGGTTCTATTCGGGACAGGTGATTTGCTACCTGATTCTCTGTCCCTTTTCTGTCTCTTATTTCTATATCAAACTCTTGCAGAAGCAACACCCATCTTATAAGTCTGGGTTTTGAATTCTGCTTTGTGAGTAGATATTTAAGAGCAGCATGATCAATGTACACAATCACTTTTGATCTTACTAAATAGGATCTAAATTTGTCAATGGCGTAAACCACTGCAAGTAGCTCTTTTTCTGTGGTTGTGTAATTCTTCTGTGCGTCATTTAGAACACGACTGGCATAGTAAATGACGTGCAGAAGCTTGTCATGCCTTTGTCCCAACACTGCGCCAATGGCATGGTCACTGGCATCACACATTAGTTCAAATGGCAATGTCCAGTTTGGTGCAGAGATGATTGGTGCTGTGATCAATTTAGCTTTCAGAGTCTCAAATGCCTGCAGACACTCCTTATCAAAGACAAATGGCGTGTCAGCAGCTAGCAGGTTGCTCAGAGGTTTGGTGATTTTTGAAAAATCCTTTATAAACCTCCTATAGAATCATGCATACCCCAGAAAGCTTCTGATTGCCTTAACATTGGCAGGTGGTGGTAATTTTTCAATTACCTCTACCTTAGCTTGATCCACCTCTATTCCCTTGTTTGAGATTTTGTGCCCAAGGACAATTCCTTCAGTCACCATAAAGTGACATTTTTCCCAGTTTAAAACCAGGTTAGTCTCTTGGCATCTCTTTAGAACAAGTGCTAAATGGTCAAGACAGGAGCTGAATGAGTCTCCAAATACTGAAAAGTCATCCATGAAGACTTCCAGAAATTTTTCCACCATATCAGAGAAAATTGAGAGCATGCACCTCTGAAAGGTTGCAGGTGCATTGCACAGGCCAAATGGCATCCTTCTGTATGCAAATACTCTAGATGGACATGTGAATGCCATTTTCTCTTGATCTTTTGGATCTACTGCAATTTGATTATAACCTGAATATCCATCTAGGAAGTAGTAGTATTCATGACCTGCCAGTCTTTCTAGCATCTGGTCTATGAATGGTAAAGGAAAATGATCCTTTCTGGTAGCTGTATTGAGCCTTCTATAATCAATACACATACGCCACCCAGTAACTGTTCTTGTAGGAACCAGTTCATTTTTTTCATTATGAACCACTGTCATGCCACCTTTCTTGGGGACAACTTGGACAGGGCTTACCCAGGGGCTATCAGAAATAGGATAAATAATCCCAGCCTCTAGTAACTTAGTGACCTCTTTCTACACCACCTCCTTCATGGCTGGATTCAGCCGCCTTTGTGGTTGAACCACTGGCTTGGCATCACCCTCCAATAAGATCTTGTGCCTGTATCTGGCTGGGCTAATGCCCTTGAGATCACTGATGGACCACCCAAGAGCTGTCTTGTATGTCCTTAGCACTTGAATTAGTGCTTCCTCTTCCTGTGGCTCTAAGGTAGAGCTTATGATTACAGGAAAGGTGTCACCTTCTCCTAGAAATGCATATTTTAGGGATGGTGGTAATGGTTTGAGCTCGGGTTTAGGAGGTTTTTCCTCTTCCTGAGGGATTTTCAGAGGTTCTACTATTCTCTCTGATTCCTCCAGATCAGGCTGAACATCTTTAAAGATGTCCTCTAGCTCTGATTCGAGACTTTCAGCCATATTGACCTCTCTTACCAGAGAGTCAATAATATCAACACTCATGCAGTCATTTGGGGTGTCTGGATGTTGCATGGCCTTGACAACATTCAACTTGAACTCCTCCTCATTGACTCTCAAGGTTACTTCCCCTTTTTGGACGTCAATGAGGGTTCGGCCAGTTGCTAGGAAAGGTCTTCCTAGAATGAGAGTTGCACTCTTGTGCTCCTCCATTTCCAGCACCACAAAGTCAGTAGGAAAGGCAAATGGCCCAACCTTGACGATCATGTCTTCAATCACGCCTGATGGGTATTTAATGGAGCCATCAGCAAGTTGAAGACATATCCGGGTTGGTTTGACTTCTTCAGTCAAACCGAGCTTTGTGATAATAGATGCAGGTATTAGGTTGATACTTGCCCCAAGATCACATAAAGCTTGCTTGGTATAATTACCCTCTAATGTGCATAGTATCATAAAGCTCTCGGGGTCTTTAAGCTTCTCAGGTAAGCTTTTCAGAATGACTGCACTGCATTCTTCAGTGAGGTAAACTTTTTCAGTTTCTCTCCAATCCTTCTTATGACTTAAGATCTCTTTCATGAACTTAGCATAAGAGGGTATTTGCTCAAGTGCTTCGGCAAACGGAATCTTTATTTCAAGAGTCCTGAGATAGTCTGCAAAGTGGGCAAATTGCTTATCCTGTTCCGCTTGGCGGAGTTTTTGAGGATAAGGCATTTTGGCTTTATATTCCTCAACCTTAGTTGCTGCAGGTTTATTACCTACAGAAGTGGGTTGGGAAGCCTTTTTAGAAGGGTTGTTATCAGCACTTGTATGTGACTGATCCCCCACTGGCATTTGAATGCCAGGGGTGGAAGCTGGAGTGGCGTTAGACGCCACCTCCTTATTTGTTACTGGCGTCTGAATGCCAGAACTATGCTCCCTTTGGGCGTTCAACGCCGGATTCATGCTTGTTTCTGGCGTTGAACGCCAGGAATGAGCATGGACTGGGCGTTCAGCGCCAGCATTATTCCTCTCTGGGCTCTGATTGTCCTCAGAGGGATTTTGCGTAGCCATTTATTCATTTCTTGGCTTCCTGCTGCTTTAAAGTGAGGTATTTAATGTTTTCCCACTTCTTAATTGAACTGCTTGGCATTCTTCTGTTATTTGTTTTGATAGTTGCTTTTCTGTTTGCTTTAACTGTACCTCCATATTCTTGTTAGCCATTCTTGTTTCCTAGAGTATTTCCTTGAATTCGGCTAGCTGCTGAGTTAGAAAGTCTAGTTGCTGATTGAATTCATTAGCCTGATCCACAGGACTGAGTTCAGCAGTTACTGTTTTAGCTTTTTCTTTTATGGAAGATTCACTGCTTAGGTACAGATGCTGATTTCTGGCAACTGTATCAATAAGCTCTTGAGCTTCTTCAATTATTTTTCTCATATGTATAGATCCACCAGCTGAGTGGTCTAGAGAAATCTGAGCTTTTTCTGTAAGCCCATAGTAGAAGATGTCTAATTGCACCCACTCTGAAAACATTTCAGAGGGGCATTTGTTAGCATCTCTCTGTATCTCTCCCAGGCATCATAAAGGGATTCATTATCTCCTTGTTTGAAGCCTTGGATGCTTAGCCTTAGCTGTGTCATCTGTTTTGGAGGGAAATAGTGATTCAAGAATTTTTCTGACAGCTGTTTCCATGTTTTTATGCTGTTCTTAGGCTGGTTATTTAACCATCTCTTAGCTTGATCTTTTACAGCAAATGTGAACAGTAATAATCTGTAGACATCCTGATCTACTTTCTTATCATGTACTGTGTCAGCAATTTGTAAAAATTGTGCCAGAAACTCTGTAGGTTCTTCCTGTGGAAGACCGGAATACTGGCAGTTTTGCTGCACCATGATAATGAGCTGAGGATTCAACTCAAAGCTACTAACTCCAATGGAGGGTATACAGATATTACCCCCATATGAAGCAGTAGTGGGGATAGCATATGACCCCAGAGTCCTCCTGGACTGTTCATTTCCACTTAATTCCATGATGGAACAAGGGAGATGATGTGTATGTTGATATTATTTATTTTATTAAAATAAAATAAAAATGGAATAAATAAAAACGGAATAAAATAATAAAAAAAACTTGAAAATATTTTGTGAAAATTTTCGAAAAATTTTGAAATT